>NC_134390.1:300000-540959 GCF_035582795.1 Mycteria americana | reverse complement strand
CTTTGCACCCCCTAGCCCCTCCCATTTGCCTCCCCCAGCCCCTCTGTGGCCACTAGCCCCCAAGAAGCTCCATTAGCCTCCCCATTAGCCCCTTTGCCCCCAGCAAGCCCCCCCCAGCCCTCTGCGGCCACTAGCCCCCAACAAGCCCCCCTAGCCCCAGCAAGCCCCCCCCCAGTAGCCCCTTTGCACCCCTAGCACCCTCCCCCAGACCCTCTGTGGCCACTAGCCCCCCTATAAGCCCCCCAGCCCCTCAACACACCCTACTAGCCCCCCCATTAGCTCCTTTACCCCCAACAAGCCCCCCCCAAGCCCTTCTGTGGCCACTAGCCCCCCCATAACCCCCCCCCAGCCCCTCTAGCCCCCCCAAACAAACTCCCAGCCCCCCAACACACCCCGCTAGCCCCCGTACCCCCCCATTAGCCCCTTTGCCCCCCAACTCCCTACACCCAGACCCCCCCCCCCGTGTCCCCCCCCCCCAGCCCCTCACCGGTGGGCTCCTGGGGGTCCGGCTGCCCGGGGATGCCGTAGCCTTCGCGGGCTTCCAGCCCGGGGGGCTCGTAGCCCACCTTGCCGTAGGGGTCCCGGGGGGCCGGGGGGGGCCGGGGGGGGGCCCCGTCCCTAACCCCAGCCCGGGGCGGCCGCAACGGGGGCAAGCGGGGGGCTCGAGGGCCTCGCCGGGGGCCGGAGGGCGAGGGGGGGCCCCCCAGTTTTCACCCCCCCGCTCTAAGCGCACCCCATAAAGCGGGGGGGGTGGGCAGCGGCGGGGGGGCCTCGCCCCCCCAGCCCTGGCAATCCTGGCAGGGGCAAAGGGGGGCCAGCTCCTCCAGCAGTAGGTAGCCCCCCCGCTTGGCGCCCGTAGCCACAGGGAGGGAACCCCTCAGAGAGCGAGCGGTGCACCCCCCGCTTCTCGCCCCCCCCCCGGCCCCTCGTAGCCCCCCCCGGGCCCCCCCTGCCGCCGCTCCGGGCTCCCCTCGGCCCGCAGCGGGGTCCCTCGGGGCTGGCGGGGCCGGGGGGGCGGTGGCGGCAGGAGCAGGGGGGGGGCCAGGCTGGCCCGGCGGCACAGGGAGGGGGCCAGGGTGCTGTAGGGTGCTGGGGTGCCGTAGGGTGCCGGGGTCCCATAGGGTGCCGGGGTCCCGTGGGTTGTTGGGGTCCCATAGGATGTTGGGGTCCCGTGGGATGTCGGGGGCCCGTAGGGTGCTGTGGTCCCGTGGGATGTTGGGGTCCCCTGGGATGTTGGGGTCCCATAGGATGTCGGGGGCCCATAGGGTGCTGGGGTCCCATAGGGTGCCGGGGGTCCCATGGGATGTCAGGGTCCCATAGGGTGCTGGGGTCCCATAGGGTGCTGGGGTCCCATGGGATGTTGGGGTCCCGTGGGATGTCAGGGTCCCCTGGGATGTCGGGGTCCCATAGGGTGCCGGGGTCCCGTGGGATGTTGGGGTCCCGTGGGATGTTGGGGTCCCGTAGGGTGCTGTGGTCCCCTGGGATGTCGGGGTCCCATGGGATGTTGGGGTCCCATAGGGTGCTGGGGTCCCATAGGGTGCTGGCGTCCCATGGGATGTTGGGGTCCCATGGGATGTCGGGGTCCCGTGGGATGTCGGGGTCCCGTGGGATGTTGGGGTCCCGTAGGGTGCTGTGGTCCCCTGGGATGTCGGGGTCCCGTGGGATGTCGGGGGTCCCATAGGGTGCCGGGGTGCCGCAGGACGCGACATCGGGGTGCTCGTCCTCCAGGATGGGGGTCTCCCGCTCCCCCAAGGGTGCCCCCCGCACCCCGAAGCCCCCCAGCAGCCGCTCCAGCTCCCGGCGCTCGGCAGCGGTGGGGGGCGGCGGGCGGCTGGGGGGGGGCTCGGCCCCGGCCTCGCCGCCGCTGGGGGGGCTGGGGGGGCGGCGGCGGGGACTCGGTGCCCCCCCCGGGGGTCCAGGGGCCGGACGCCCGCTTCTTCTGCACCCGGGCGTAGGGGCTGCCGTCCAGCGGCCCCCGCGTGTGCGAGAGCTCTGCGGGGGGGGGCACGGTGGGGGACAGCCCCACGCACCCCCCGCGCACCCCCCCCCCGGGCATCCCCCCCACGCACCCCCCGGGCATCCCTCCCCCCACACACTCCCCGGGCATCCCTCCCCCCACACACTGGGACCCCCAGAAAAGGGGGGGGACACCCGCGTGGCTGGGCTGTGACCCCGAAAAAGGGGGGGGGACGACACACACTTGTGTGTCCGGGGCGGGGGGGGGCTCTGGGGACAAGGGGACCCTCCTGCCCCTGCGGGGACACCCAGGAAGGGGGGACCCAAGTGGACACCGAGGATGGGGGGGGGAACCTTGTGCCCACGGGGGGGACCCATGTACCCACGTGGAGACCCCAAGGATGGGGGGGGGACCCCGGGGACGGGGGGGGGGACACCCCCACATTTCCATGCAGGGACCCTGGGGACGGGGGGGGACACCCACATGCCCATTATGGAGCCCAGGAAGGGGGGGGGAAAACCCTTGTGCCCACGGGGGGGGACCCTGGGGACGGGGGGGGAACCCATGTACCCACGTGGGGACCCCAAGGATGGGGGGGGGGGACCCCGGGGGAGGAGGGGGACACCCCCACATTTCCATGCAGGGACCCTGGGGACGGGGGGGGGGACGACCCACGTGTCCATTATGGAGCCCAGGAAGGGGGGGGACCCTTGTGCCCACGGGGGGGGACCCCAGGGCCGTGGGGCCCCCCGTGCCGCCCCCCGGCCCCCCCGTACCCTCCAGGCTGTCCTCGTGGTGCAGGTTGAAGCCCTCGTACGAGTCCCAGCGCACGGCCGGGTCGCCCACGCCGTAGTCGATGGAGACGGCGGGGTGGCTGCGGAGGGGCTCCCAGCCTGGGGGGGGGCACGGGGGGGGGCCGTGGGTGCCTGGCGGGGGGGGGCCCGACCAGGGGTCCCCAGGGGTTCACACCCCCCCACCCCCCCTCCACACCTTTGATCTTCTCGGGGCCGGAGGAGAAGACGAACTCGACGCTGGCTTCGAAGGGGAAGCGCTCGTCTGGGGGGGGGGACACACACACACAGAGGGGGTTTGGGGGGGCAGTGGGGGGGGGGCACGGCCCAGCCCCCCATTCCCTGCACCCCCAGCTCCCTGCACCCCCCAAATCCCCCCCCCCCTTGCACCCCTCCCACGCCCCCCCTCTCCTCGCCCCCTCCTCGCCACTCCACGGCCCTGCGGCACCCTGAGCCCCCCGTGCCCCCCCCAAACCCCCCCACCCCCCCAACCCCCCCCGGCCCCCCCCACCTCGCCAGGCCTCGTCCAGCTCGTCCTTGCGGAAGCCGAGCTGGGAGCCGTGCACGGTGCAGGTGTGGAACTGCACCCGAAAAACCACCTCGCGCCCGGGGCCGCGGCTCTGCCTGTGGTAGCACTTCACCTGGGGGGGGGCACCGCCTCAGCGCACACGCGTGTGCAAGGCCCGGCCTGCGCACACGCAGCCTGGACACCCCCCCCACCCACCGGGCACGCCTGCACGGGCGGGAGCCCGCAGCCGCGCGTGGCCCCCTCCACCCGGCACCCTTTGCACCCCCCCCCCTTTGCACGTGCACGCCTCGTACACGCTCCGAGCACGCGTGCCCTTCGCGTGCGCGCCCCTCGCGTGCACCCCTTGCACACGCACCTCTTGCACAGGCACCCGTTGCGTGCACCCCTTGTGTGTGCACCCCTTGTGTGTGCACCCCTTGCACGTGCACCCCTTGCACACATGCCCCTTGCACGCGCGCCTCGTATGCGCGCCCCTTCCACGTGCCCCTTGCACACGCACCCCTTGCGTGCGCTTCTCGCACCCGCACCCCTTGCACGTGCAGCCCGCGCATGCAGCCCTCCACATCTGCATCCTCCACGCGTGCACCTCTTGCACGCGCACCCCCTTGCACGCGCACCCCCTTGCACATCCAGCCCTTGCACACACACCCCCTTGCACATGCATCCCTTGGATGGGCACCTCTTGCATCCCCCTCCTTGCACACCCCACCCTTGCATGTGCACCCCTTGCACACCCCACCCTTGCACACCCTCCTCTTTCACCCCCCTTGCACACCTTCCCCTTGCACACCCCCCCTTGCACACCCCCCACCCCACCCTTTCACCCCCCCTTGTTCCCCCCCTTGCACACCCCACCCTTGCACACCCACCCTCGCACCCCCCCTTGCACACCCTCCTCTTTCACCCCCCTTTGCACCCCCCCTTGCACACCCCCCCTTGCACGTGCACCCTTTCCACCCCCCACCCTCGCACACCCCCCCTTGCACACCCCCCCTCGCACACCCTCCCCCTTGCACCCCCCCCTTGCACCCCCTCCTCTTTCACCTCCCCCTTGCACCCCCCCCCTTGCACGTGCACCCTTTCCACACCCCACCCTCGCACACCCCCCCTCGCACACCCTCCCCTTTCACCCCCCCCTTGCACCCCCCACCCTCGCACCCCCTCCCCTTACACCCCCTCCTCTTTCACCTCCCCCTTGCACCCCCCCTTGCACCCCCCCTTGCACCCCCCCTTGCACCCCCCCGCACCCCCCGCTCACCATCACGTCCCCCTTGAGCAGCAGGGCGGGCTCCAGGGTGACGCAGAGGCTCTGGGGGCCGGGGCCGGAGGTGCTGCTGTGGGGGCAGGGGGGAGCGAGGGTCTGGGGGGGCCCCGGGACCCCCCGCCCGGCGCAGGGGGGGTTGGGGGGGGGGCACACACTCACTAGACCCCCGAGGTGTAGACGAGCTGCATGGACTGGTAGATCTTCAGGAAGGGCTGGTAGCCTGCAAGGGGGGGGATCAGCCTTGGGGGGGGGTCCTGCTGGGGAGGGGGCCCTGCCTGCCCCGGGGGGGGGCCCTGCCGGGGAGGGGGCCCTGCCTGCCCCGGGGGGGGGCCCTGCCTGCCCTCGGGGTCCCTGCCTGCGCCGGGGGGGGTCCCTGCCTGCCCTCGGGGGGTCCCTGCCTGCCCAGGGGGGTCCCTGCCTGACTCGGGGGGGGGGCCTGCCTGCCTCGGGGGGGTCCCTGCCTGCCTCGGGGGGGGATCCCTGCCTGCCCCAGGGGGTCCCTGCCTGCCCGGGGGGGCCCTGCCTGCCTCGGGGGGGGATCCCTGCCTGCCCCGGGGGGTCCCTGCCTGCCCTCGGGGGGGCCCTGCCTGCCCCAGGGGGGGGGTCCCTGCCTGCCCCGGGGGGGTCCCTGCCTGCCCCAGGGGGGGGGTCCCTGCCTGCCCCACTCACCGGCACCCGGCTCGAAGGCGGGCAGGGCGGGCAGCAGGACGTGGTGCAGGAAGAGGGTGCTGCTGTTCATCTTGATGCTCCCCGAGAGCAGCCCGCTGAAGTACTCGATGTACCTGGGGCAGCGGGAGCTCGGCACCCGGCACCCCAACGCCCCGGCACCCCAACACCCCGGCACCCCTGCACCGGCTGCTCCCAGCACCCTGCACCCCAACAGCCCGGCACCCCAACGCCCCGGCACCCCTGTACCGGCTGCTCCCAGCACCCTGCACCCCAACAGCCCGGCACCCCAACACCCCGGCACCCCTGCACCGGCTGCTCCCAGCACCCTGCACCCCAACAGCCCGGCACCCCAACACCCCGGCACCCCTGCACCGGCTGCTCCCAGCACCCTGCACCCCAACAGCCCGGCACCCCAACACCCCGGCACCCCTGCACCGGCTGCTCCCAGCACCCTGCACCCCAACAGCCCGGCACCCCAACACCCCGGCACCCCTGTACCGGCTGCCTCCCAGCACCCTGCACCCCAACAGCCCGGCACCCCAACACCCCGGCACCCCTGCACCGGCTGCTCCCAGCACCCTGCACCCCAAGAGCCCCAGCGCCCTGTACCCCTTGCACCCCAACAGCCCCAGATCACTGCACCCCCAGCACCCTCCTCCCCCAGCACCCTGCACCCCAACAGCCCCAGCACCCCTGCACCGGCTGCTCCCAGCACCCCTGCACCCAGCACCCTGCACCCCAACACCCCAGCACCCCAACAGCCCAGCACCCCCAGCACCCAGCTCCCTGCACCCCAGCACCCTCCTCCCCCAGCACCCTGCACCCCAACACCCCAGCACCCCAGCACCCCACTACACCCTGCACCCCAGCACCCTGACCCAGGCAGGGAGTTGGGGACCTGCCCCCCATTGCTCCATCAGCCCCCCCCATCAGCCCCCTGCCCTGCAAGCACCCCCTGCCCCCCGTGTCCCCCCGTCCCCCCCATGTCCCCCGTGCCCCCCATGTCCCCCGTGTCCCCCCGTGCCCCCCATGTCCCCCCATCCCTCCCGTGCCCCCCCGTGCCCCCCGTGCCCCCCACCTCCTCTGCGAGGGCTGCAGGGCGGCCGCCACCTTCTCCTCGCAGAATTTCCTCATGGTGAGGGTGCCCAGGGCCTGGTCGGCGCTGGGGGGGGGGGGCGGCAGGGCCCTGCGTGGGGAGGGGGACCCCACGGCCCCCGACACCCCCCCCCAAACCCCACGCCCCCCCCCATACCCCCCCGTACCCCCCCTTTCACTCCCTCCACCCACCCCATATCCCCCTGCCCACCGTAACCCCCCCGTCCCCACCCCATGCCCCCGCCCCCCCCCGCCCCCCCAGGCCCCCCTACCTGGCCGACACCTTGCTGTAGTGCATGTAGGCTGCCACGATGACGCCCGCCTTGCCCTTACTGCCCTGGGGGCGGGGGGGTCAGGGACCCCCAGCCTCAGCCCCCCCCCCCGCCCCCAGGATGGCCTCTGAGCTCCCAGTACCTCCCAGTGCCGCCCAGCACCCCCCAGTGCCCCCCCGGTACCTCCCAGTGCCCCCCATGGCCCCCCAGCTCTGCCTATGCCCCCCATGGCCCCCCCCCAGCTCTCTATGGCCCCATGGCCCCCCCAGTTCCCTCTATAGCCCCCCCATAGCCTCCCATGCCCCTCCCAGCCCCCTATAGTCCCCCCATGGCCCCCCAGTTCCCCCTATAGCCCCCCAGTTCCCCCTATGCCCCTCCATGGCCCCCCCAGCCCCCTATAGACCACCATAGCCCCCCCAGTCTCCCATGGCCCCCCAGCCCCCCATAGCCCCCCAGCCCCCTATAGTCTCCCATAGCCCCCCGTAGCCCCCCAGCCCCCTATAGTCTCCCATAGCCCCCATGCCCCCCAGCCCCCTATAGGCCCCCAGTTCCCCCTATGCCCCCCATGGCCCTCCCAGCCCCCTATAGTCCCCCCATGGCCCCCCAGCCCCCCATAGCCCCCCAGCCCCCTATAGTCTCCCATAGCCCCCCATGGCCCCCCAGTTCCCCCTATGCCCCCCCATGGCCCTCCCAGCCCCCTATAGTCCCCCCATGGCCCCCCAGTTCCCCCCATGCCCCCCAGCCCCCTATAGCCCCCCATAGCCCCCCCTGCCCCCCAGCCCCCTATAGCCCCCCCATGGCCCCCCACCCTGCAGTGCAGCACGGCCACGTGCTGGGGGTGCGCCCGCAGCCAGCCCTCCATGGCCTTGCAGATGGAGCAGAGCTTGTCCAGGGGGGGGGCGTGCAGGTCCGGCCACCCGAAATCCTGCACCTGGGGGGGGCACGGTCAGCGCCAGGGCCCCCCGGGACCCCCAGAGCCGCCTGGGACCCCCCCACCCCACCCCAGGAGCCCCTCCTCACCTTGGGGTTGAGGCGGGCGATGTCCCGGCGCTTCTCCGACAGGTTGAAGAGCTGGGGGGTGGGGGGCGGAGGGGGGTCAGGGGGGGTCTGGGGGGGCCGGGGGGGTCGGGGGGGTCTGGGGACCCCCGGCCAAGTGCCCACAAGGGAAACCGAGGCGCAGCCCCAGCTACGCCGGACCCTGCACCCAGGGGATGCCGTCCCCTGCCCCACAGCTGGGACCCCAATCTCCTGCCCCATGGGGGACCTTGGTGTCCTGCCCCACAGCTGGCATCCCTGGTGTCCTGCCCTTGGGGACCCCTATGTCCCATCCCTGGGGACCCCAGTGTCCTGCCCCACGGCTGCGACCCCCCATGCCCTGCCCCAGCCCCACAGCTGGGACCCCCATACCCTGCCCCTGGGGACCCCAATGGCCCTGGGGACCCTGGGGACCTCGCCCTGGGGACCCCCGTGTCCTACCCTTGGTGACCCCAGTGTCCTGGCCCCATCCCGTCCCCAGGGACCTCCTGTCCCGCCCCTGGGGACCCTGGTGTCCTGCTCCCACGCTGTCCCCAGGACCCCATGTCCTGCCCCAGTCCTGCCCCCATGGACCTGTGCCCTGTCCCCAGGGAGCAGTGCCCTGTCCCCAACCTGCCCCCGGGGTCCCCACTGTCCTGTCCCCATCCTGTCCCCAGGGACCCCCATATCCTGTCCCCGTCCTATCCCCAAGGACCCCAGTGTCCTGCCCCTGTGGACCCCAGTCTCCTGTCCCCATCGACCCCGCTGTCCTGTCCCCATCCTGCCCTTGGGGACCCCACTGTCCTGTCCCCGTGGACCAGTGTCCTGTCCCCATCCTGTCCCCATGGACCCCACTGTCCTGTCCCCATGGACCAGTGTCCTGTCCCCATCCTGTCCCCATGGACCCCACTGTCCTGTCCCCATCCTTTCCCCATGGACCACAATGTCCTGTCCCCAGGGACCCCCATATCCTGTCCCCGTCCTATCCCCAAGGACCCCAGTGTCCTGCCCCTGTGGACCCCAGTCTCCTGTCCCCATCCTGTCCCCATGGACCCTGATGTCCTGTCCCCATCCTGCCCTTGGGGACCCCACTGTCCTGTCCCCATGGACCAGTGTCCTGTCCCCATCCTGTCCCCGTGGACCAGAGCATCCTGTCCCCATGGACCCCACTGTCCTGTCCCCATCCTGCCCTTGGGGACCCCAATGTCCAGCCCCCTGTCCCCATCCTGCCCCCACAGACCCCACTGTCCTGTCCCCATGGACCAGTGTCCTGTCCCCGTCCTGCCCTTGGGGACCCCAATATCCAGCCCCCTGTCCCCATCATGTCCCCACGGACCCCACTGTCCTGTCCCCATGGACCAACATCCTGTCCCCATCCTGTCCCCATGGACCCCACTGTCCTGTCCCCATCGACCAGTGTCCTGTCCCCATCCTGTCCCCACGGAACCCACTGTCCTGTCCCCATGGACCAGCCCCCTGTAGCCATCCTGTCCCCACGACCCCACTGTCCTGTCCCCATCGACCAGTGTCCTGTCCTCATCCTGTCCCCATGGGCCACAGCATCCTGTCCCCACGGACCCCACTGTCCTGTCCCCATCCTGCCCTTGGGGACCCCAATGTCCAGCCCCCTGTCCCCATCCTGTCCCCATGGACCCCACTGTCCTGTCCCCATGGACCAGCCCCCTGTCCCCATCCTGTCCCCATGGACCCTGATGTCCTGTCCCCATGGACCAGTGTCCTGTCCCCATGGGCCTCACTGTCCTGTCCCCATCCTGTCCCCACGGACCCCACAGTCCTGTCCTCCTGTCCCCATGGACCAGCGTCCTGTCCCCATCCTGTCCCCACGGACCCCACTCTCCTGTCCCCATCCTGCCCTTGGGGACCCCAATGCCCTGTCCCCATGGACCAGCCCCCTGTAGCCATCCTGTCCCCACAGACCCCACTGTCCTGTCCTCATCCTGTCCCCATGGACCACAGCATCCTGTCCCCATGGACCCCGCTGTCCTGTCCCCATCCTGTCCCCACGGACCCCACTGTCCTGTCCCCACGGACCCCGCTGTCCTGTCCCCATCCTGTCCCCACGGACCCCACTGTCCGGTCCCCACCCTGCCCCGGGGCCCCCGCTGTCCCCCCGCCGGCCCGGCGCCCCTCACCGTGTACTTGTCGCGGTGGCGGGAGGCCAGCATGTGGGCCACCTCGCGCAGGTGCCCCGCGGTACCGCGGCTCCCCAGCCCCCGCGGGAAGCGCAGGCAGATGATGCGCTCGGTCACGTACGTGAGGTCGAAGTCGAACGGGCGCTGCATCACCTGCTCCAGGCTGCAGCTCCTGGGGGCACGGGGCCCTGCACCCCCGAGCCACGGCACCCCCGGGCACCCACCCACCCCCGAGCCACGGCACCCCCGGGCGCCCCCCCCGAGCCACGGCACCCCCCGGGGCACCCCCCCACCCCCGAGCCACGGCACCCCCGGGCACCCCCCACCCCCCCGGGGCACCCACCCACCCCTGAGCCACGGCACCCCCCCCCCGGGGCACCCACCTCCCCCGGGGAACCCACCCCCCCCGGGGCAACTCCCCCCCGAGCCACGACACCCCCCCCGGGGCACCCACCCACCCCCCCCCCCCCCCCGAGCCACAGCACCCACCCCCGGGGCACCCACCCCCCCTGCGCCATGGCACCTACCCACCCACTCACCCCCGGGGCACCCACTCCCCCCTGCGCCACGGCACCCACCCCCCCACATCCCCCGGGGCACCCACCCACCCCCCAACCCCGGGGCACAGCACCCACCCCCCCCAGGCGACAGCACCCACCCCCGGGCCACGGCACCCACTGGAGCACCCCTTGCCCCCCCAGGCTCCCCCCAGCACCCCACCCCTTGCCCCCCCAGGCTCCCCCCAGCACCCCACAGCCCCCTGGGCTCCCCCCTCCGTAGCACCCCATAACCCCTTGGCCTTCCCCCACCCCCATAGCACCCCATAACCCCCTGCCCCCCCAGCACCCCAATGGCCCCCTGGGCTCCCCCCCACCCTGCCCCTCCCCTACCTGGGCAGGGTGTTCCGCTGCCGGGTGCTGTTGAGGGACTTGGTGGAGCCCTGGGGGGGGCACGGGGGGGTCATGGGGGGCCCTGGCCCACGGGGGGGGGGGACACACACGGAGGGGGGACAGGGAGGGGGCCCGGGGGACTCACCAGGTGCTCGCTGCGTCGTGCGGGGGCCGTGTTCCTCCCTCTGGGGGGGCAGAGCGGGCTGTGGGGGGGCGCGGGGGGGGCCCGGTCCCCGCCGTGGGGCGCGGGGCCTTGCCTCAGTTTCCCCTTTCCTGCCCGCAGCCGGGGGGGCGCGGGGGGGACCCCCGTGGCGGGACCGGCCCCCCCAGCACTTACCAGCTCGGGGGGGGGCTGAGCTTGGCACGGGGATGTCACCTGCAGGGAGCAAGGGGGGGGTCACCCTGCACCCCAGACGGGACCCATAGCAGGAGCCCGGGGCAGGGCCCTGCCCCACAGAGGGACCCCAGCCCCATAGCAGGACCCCAGCCCCATTTCCTGTAGCAGGGAGCCCATAGCAGGACCCTATAGGGGGGACCCCAGCCCCATAGAGGGTCCCCAACCCCACACCTTGAACAGGACCCCAGAGGGGGACCCCAGCCCCATAGACGGACCCCAGAGGGGGACCCCAGCCCCATAGCAGGACCCCCAACCCCATTTCCTGTAGCAGGGAGCCCCATAGCAGGACCCTATAGGGGGGACCCCAGCCCCATAGAGGGTCCCCAACCCCATGGAGGGAGCCCAGCCCCCCGGCAGTGGGACCCCACGGAGGGACCCCAGCCCCCCCATCAGTGGGACCCCCCGGAGGCCCCCCCCAGCAGGCCCCCCCCTCCCTCCCCGCCGTCTCTGCCCCCCCCGTGTTGTTCTTGGCGCAGGCGCCCGGCCGGGACAGAGGCTGCGATTGATGCGGGCCGGGGCGGGGCGGGGGGGCGGGGGGGGCCGGGGCTAAATATAGCGCGGGCGGCACAGGGGGCCTTTCACGGGCTCCTGCCTCAGTTTCCCCCAAGGAAGAGACACCCCCCCCCGCCCCCCCCCCCCCCAATCTTCATTGCTTCCCCATCCCGGGGGGAAACTGAGGCACGGTGGGGGTGTTAAATCCCGGGGAACCCAGGCATCCGGGCCCCCCCCCCATGCTGGGGGGGGCAGGAGCGTCCCCCCTGCCCCCCCCCAGTATTGGTCCCATGGGGACCCCGCGTTTTACCTGGGGGGGGGGGATGGGGGGGGACCCTGCTCCGTCCCAGGACCTCGGTGCTCCTGCCTGGGCGGACACTGACCCCCTTGTGTCCCCCCCCCCCCCCGGCCCCCGTGTCCGTCCCCCCCCCGTGTCCGTCTGTCCCGCGGTTTGTCCAGCTGCAGCCCCGGGCCGCCGGCCAAGGCCAGCGTTGCACAACGGTGGGGGGGCTGCGAGGGGGGGACGGGGACGATGTGACACCCCCCAACCCAGAGCATCCTGCTGGGGGGGGATGGGGACGGACAGGGGGGGCTGCGTGTGCCCCCCCCCCCCCCCCAAACGCTGGGGACCCCGACAGTGGGGGAGGACACGACACTGTCACCCCCTGGGCCACCAACCGCCCCCCCCGGTCCCCCCTACCTTCGCCTCGCATCTCTTGTGGCTGGTGATCTTGCACACTGCGGGGGGGGGGGACACAAAAGGGACATCAGGACCCCCCCAGCACAAACCAGTCCAGGCCACCAGCACCCCCAGTAACCTCCCACTCCCCACAGCATCCCCCCCCAGCTTCCCCCCCCTAACTTCCCCCAGCACCCCCTCCCCAGCACCCCCCGCTCCTGCTTCCCCCCCAACGCCCCCCTAGCATCCCCCCTGCATCCCCCCCGTGGGGCCGTGGGCCGGGGGCCGTGGGGCCGTGGGGCCGTGGGGCCGTGGGGCTCACCTCTGCAGACGAGGCCCCTGGGGGCCGAGGGGGTCTCGGCAGGCAGCGCACGCCCCCCCCCCGCCGGAACGCCTTCTCCCCGAAAGCTGTGGGGCACGGGGGGCTGCCGGGGCTGCGGGATGGACACCCGTGGGCGTGGGCACCGGCACCCGTGGGCGTGGGGCCGGGGCCGGGGGGGGGGGGACAGGTATGGGTGGGCACGGGGGTGGGCATAGGGGTGCAGGGACCAGTGCCCCCCCCCCCCCCGCCGTGTGGGGACTCTGATGGTGCAGGGACACAGGGACACGTCACCCCACGGGTGCCCGGACACACGGACACAGACACACCCCCACGTGGACACGGACATGGATGTCATGCCCACGGGCACAGGGACACACGGACGCACACGCCACGTCCATGTATGCACGGACACACGGACACACGTGTCACCCCACCCTTGCAGGGACACACGGACCCACGGACCCTGCCTCACACACCCCCGCAGCCCCCCACGGAGGGAAACTGAGGCACGGACACCACCCACCCCCCCCCCCACGGGAGGGGGCTGAGCCGGGGGGGGCCGTGGGTACCAACAGCGTGGGCTGCCCCACGCCCGGCTGTCCCCAGGGCCCCCCCCGTGTCCCCTCCGCGCCCTCCCCCGTGGCTCCCTCCCGCGTCCCCCCGCCGTGTCGTCCCCCCGTGTCCCCCCGTGTCCCCCCCCGTGTCCTGGCCCCGGGCCGGGGACGCCGTGTCCCGCCGCAGGAAGCGGGGCCGGGACCAGCCCAGGAAACGGGGCCCCGGGGGCGGGAGCGGCCCGGCCCCCCCGGGACGGCCCCGCCGGTTCCCACGGGCGGGGGGGGGGGCGTGGGAGAGAGGGAGAGTGGGGGGGGGCAGCGTGGGAAAAGGGGGAGAGCGGGAAAAGGGGACGGGGGGGGCGTGGGAAAAGAGGGAAAGTGGGAAAAGGGGGAGAGTGGGGGGGCGTGGGGGGTGGGGGGGAGCGTGGGAAAAGAGGAGGGGGAGGGGAGGCGTGGGGGGGCGAGGGGGGGGCAGCGTGGGAGGGGGGCGCGTGGGAAAGCACCCGTGGGGGGGGGGGTTGTCTGCAGCAGCACCGCCACCCCCAACACAGCCCGCTGGGCTGAGCCCCGGCCAACTCGCGTCACGCGTGGGGAGGGGGCTGCTGGGCGAGACCGCGGGGGGGGGTCCCACGGGCAAAACCGGGGGGTAACACCGGGGGGGGCGGGGGGTGTCCCGCCGCAATTCCTCCTCCTCCCCCCCCGCCCCTGCACCCCGGTTCCCACGGGGGACACCCCCCCCCCCACGCGGGCTCCCCCCCCCCCCCCCGGAGGACACCCCCCACCCCCCCGCCCTACCGTGTCGGTGCCGTCGCGGCGGCCGAGCGCCCGCAGCAGCGTCCCCACCGCGCCCGGGGGCTTCATGGCGGCGGGACGGGGCGGACCGGGGGGACCGGGGGGGACCGGGGGGGGACCGGGGGGGACCGGGGGGGACCGGGGGGACCGGGACCGGCTCCGGGAGCGGCTCCGGGACCGACGGGCGGCCCGAGGATGGGCCGGACCCGCCCCGGCTTCCGCGCACACAAGAGCCGCTTCCCGTGCCCGGGGGGGGGGACACACCGGGGGAGGGGGGACACGGAGGGGGGGGGACACGGAGGGGGACAGCGACACACCGGGGGGAGCCGCCTGAGACCGGGCCGCGTCGTGACACGGGTGACACCGCTGCCTCAGTTTCCCCTTCACCCCCTCCCCCCGCCCCGGCTGGGAAAACGGGGGGAAACACCCCAAAACCAGCGGGTCCCGTGGCCCCCCCCCTCCCCGTACCTTCATGGCGCTGGGACCCCCCCCGCTGCTCCCGGTCCCCGGTGCTCCCGGCCCCGGAGTGGCGGAGCGCTGCCCCCCCCGCCTCCTCCCCCCTCCTCCTCCTCCTCCTCCTCCTCCTCCTCCTCCTCCTCCTCCCCCTCCCCTCCTTGCCCCCCCCCGTGACCGCCGGCCCGTTAACCCCTGCGGGTCGCCCCGGGCAGGAAGGGGTTAACGGGACCCCGTTACCGGCACGGGGTGACCCCCCCCGCCCCCCCCCGTGACACCCGACCGGGGGGGGGGGGGAGGAGCGTGGGGACCCCCCCTCTGCTCCCCCCACCCGTGAGTGCTGCCGCCCTGGGGCGGGGCTGGGGCACAAGGGGTTAATGGGGGGGGGGGCTATAGGGGAACACATGGGTCCCTAATGGGGGGGGGGGCTATAGGGGAACACATGGGTCCCTAATGGGGGGGGGGGGGCTATAGGGGAACACATGGGTCCCTAATGGGGGGGGGGGGGGCTATAGGGGAACACATGGGTCCCTAATGGGGGGGGGCGCTATAGGGGAACACATGGGTCCCTAATGGGGGGGGGGGGGGCTATAGGGGAACACATGGGTCCCTACTAATGGAGGGGGGGGCTATAGGGGAACACATGGGTCCCTAATGGAGGGGGGGGGCTATAGGGGAACACATGGGTCCCTAATGGGGGGGGGGGGGGCTATAGGGGAACACATGGGTCCCTACTAATGGAGGGGGGGGCTATAGGGGAACACATGGGTCCCTAATGGAGGGGGGGGCTATAGGGGAACACATGGGTCCCTATGGCCCCGCGGCACCAGCCTGGGGGGCTCCAGGGGTCTGTGTAGGTCCCTGTGGGGGGCTATAGGGGAGCGGGGCTCCCCATAGGGGCCGGGGGGGGCAGCCCCGAGCCCATCCCCGTGGTGTCCCGCCTCGGGGAGCCCCTGGGGTCTGGGTGCCCCGGGGGGGCTCGGCCCGGGAGGGGTGGAGGGAGGGGAATTGGGGTGCAGGGAGGGGGTTTGGGGTGTAGGGAGGGGGTTTGGGGTGCAAGGATGCAGTTGGGGGTCCAGGGGCCGCATTTGGGGTGCAGGGAGGGGGATTGGGGTGCAAGGACGGGATTGGGGTGCAGGGAGCGGATCGGGGTGCAGGGAGGGGGTATGGGGGGAGGGAGGGGGTTTGGGGTGCAAGGATGCAGTTGGGGGTCCCGGGGCAGCATTTGGGGTGCAGGGAGGGGTTTCGGGGTGCAGGGAGGGTTCGGGGCGCAGGGAAGGGGTTCGGGGTGCAGAGACGGGGTTCGGGGCGCGGGGGGGGGCGTCGGGGTGCAGGGAGGGGTTCGGGGCGCAGAGATGGGGTTCGGGGAGGGTTTCGGGGCGCAGGACCCCGCCCCGCTCTCGGGGCCCCCCGGGGCCGCCCCCTCCCCAGACGCCCGGCGGCCGCGGCTCTTCCTGGTTCCGGCAGCTCGGCCCGGCCCCCCCCCGGCCCCCCCCCGAGTCCCCCAACCCCCCTCGTAGCGGGGTTCAGCCCCCCCCCCATACCCCACACCGAGCTCCCCACGGCGGGGACCGAGCCCACCCCGGCGTGAACCAGCCCCCCCGGCCCCCACCAGCCCGGCCTCTGGGCCGCGCCCCCCCCCCCCGCCGCGCCTCGGTCACCCCACGGAGAGAAGGGGGGACCCCCCCGCGGGAACGCACCTTCGGGGTGCCGGGGGGGTGCGAGCAGCAGGGCTGGGCCCAGCACCGGCCGCCCCCCCCCCGGCCCATGGGCTCCGGCCGCCGCCGGGTGGGCTCCCCCCTTCCCGGCACTCGGCTTTTTACGGTTTTTTCCCTAAAGATCTTGGAAACGATCGTAAAAAAAAAAAAACAACTGAGCCCGCAAGGCCGCCGCCGCCTCCTCCTCCTCCTCCTCCTCCTCCTCCTCCTCCTCCTCCTCCTCCTCCTCACCCCCCCCGGGCACGGCCACTCGCCCGCGTGGGTGGCGGGGACAGGGCCCCCACGTTGTGCCCCCCCAAAATGGCGATGTGGGGTGGGTGTCCCCCTGAATGGGTGTCCCCCTCCGTGGGTGGCAGTGGCGGGGACGTGGGGTGCGTGTCCCCCTCGATGGGTGGCAGGGGTGGGGACACGGGGTGGGTGTCCCCCTCCGTGGGTGTCCCCCTCGATGGGTGGCAGCGGTGGGGACACGGGGTGGGTGTCCCCCTCCGTGGGTGTCCCCCTCGATGGGTGGCAGCGGTGGGGACACGGGGTGGGTGTCCCCCTCCGTGGGTGTCCCCCTCGATGGGTGGCAGCGGTGGGGACACGGGGTGGGTGTCCCCCTCCGTGGGTGTCCCCCTCGATGGGTGGCAGCGGTGGGGACACGGGGTGGGTGTCCCCCTCCATGGGTGTCCCCCTCCGTGGGTGGCAGCGGTGGGGACACGGGGTGGGTGTCCCCCTCCGTGGGTGTCCCCCTCGATGGGTGGCAGCGGTGGGGACACGGGGTGGGTGTCCCCCTCCGTGGGTGTCCCCCTCCGTGGGTGGCAGCGGTGGGGACACGGGGTGGGTGTCCCCCTCCGTGGGTGTCCCCCTCCGTGGGTGTCCCCCTCCATGGGTGGCAGGGGTGGGGACACGGGGTGGGTGTCCCCCTCCGTGGTTGTCCCCCTCGATGGGTGGCAGCGGTGGGGACACGGGGTGGGTGTCCCCCTCCGTGGGTGTCCCCCTCGATGGGTGGCAGCGGTGGGGACACGGGGTGGGTGTCCCCCTCCGTGGGTGTCCCCCTCGATGGGTGGCAGCGGTGGGGACACGGGGTGGGTGTCCCCCTCCGTGGGTGTCCCCCTCGATGGGTGGCAGCGGTGGGGACACGGGGTGGGTGTCCCCCTCCATGGGTGTCCCCCTCCGTGGGTGGCAGCGGTGGGGACACGGGGTGGGTGTCCCCCTCCGTGGGTGTCCCCCTCGATGGGTGGCAGCGGTGGGGGACACGGGGTGGGTGTCCCCCTCCGTGGGTGTCCCCCTCGATGGGTGGCAGCGGTGGGGACACGGGGTGGGTGTCCCCCTCCGTGGGTGTCCCCCTCGATGGGTGGCAGCGGTGGGGACACGGGGTGGGTGTCCCCCTCCGTGGGTGTCCCCCTCCATGGGTGGCAGTGGCGGGGACGTGGGGTGCGTGTCCCCCTCCATGGGTGGCAGCGGTGGGGACACGGGGTGGGTGTCCCCCTCCGTGGGTGTCCCCCTCCGTGGGTGGCAGCGGTGGGGACACGGGGTGGGTGGCCACCTCGGGGACAGTGTCCCCCCTCCAGGGACAGCCCCGGCCCCAGATGGTACCCGGGTAGGACGGGGGGGGGGGGAGGGGGGTGTCCCCCCAAAATGGGGCACTGGGTGGGGTGGCCGGGTTGGTGGTGGCCGAGGAGGGGACAAGGGGGTGCGAAGAGCAGGTGGGTGGCGATGTCCCCCCACGCATCACTGTCCCCTCTGGGGCAGGGGGACACGCAGCAGCGCTCGGGGGTGGGGATCCGCCGCCCAGCCTTGGGGGGGGGCCGGGGCCCCCCGACCCCGCCGGCTCCTGCCCCGGGGCTCTGGGGTCGCGCTGGGAGGGACACGCGTGTCCCCATGGCGGGGGGGGGGACGACGGGGGGACGTGGGTGACAGCCCCCCCCCCCCCCCCGAGCCAACCCCCCCTGCCCAGCAGCGGCACTTAGGGAACCCCCCAGCCAGGGAGATGTCGGGGGGCGGGGAGGCAGCTCCAGCCCCCGGGGTCCCCCCGAAGCCCCCCCGGCCCCACCCCACGCCCCCAGAGGTGGGGGGGGGCCGCAGCCGGACCCGGAGACAGAGCACCCGTTGTGGGTGCCCCCGCGGAGACCCCCGGCGCGGGGGGGGGCACGTTAAAGGCACCGGCCCCGGGAGGATTTCCAGGACTTCCAGGAGGAAAAGGCAGCGGCAGGCGAGGAAGACGGCGGCGATGAAGTCACGGCCGTGGTGCCGGGGGGTCCCTGGGGCACAGCGCGGGGTGCCGGGGTCCCCTCGGGTCCTTACCGGGGGGCCTGGGGGTGCTGGGACCCCCGGGGAGAGGGGCTGGGGGGAGACGGGCCAGAGCGTGGTGGAGGGGAAGGAGGGAGGAGGAGGAGGATGAGGAAGGACAGAGGAGGGGAAAAGAGGGAGGAGGATGGAGGGAGGATGAGGAAGGAGGGAAGACAAGGGAGGACAAGGAAGGAGGGAGGACGACGAGGAAGGAGGGAGGAAAGAGGATGAGGAAGGAGGGAGGACAAGGAAGGACAGACAAGGAAGGAGGATGAGAAAGGAGGATGAGGAAGGAGGATGGATGAGGAAGGACAGACAAGGAAGGAAGGAGGAAGGACAGACAAGGGAGGAAGGAGGAATGAGGACGAGGAAGGAGGAAGGACAGACAAGGGAGGAAGGAAGATGAGGAAGGACGAAGGACAGACAAGGGAGGAAGGAGGATGAGGAAGGAGGAAGGACAGATGAGGAAGGAAGGAGGAAGGAGGATGACGAAGGAGGAAGGACGGACAAGGAAGGAAGGAAGGAGGAAGGAGGATGACGGAGGAGGAAGGACAGACAAGGGAGGAAGGAGGACGAGGAAGGACAGACAAGGAAGGAAGGAGAAAGGAGGATGAGGGAGGAGGAAGGACAGACAACGAAGGAAGGACAGACAAGGAAGGAAGGAGGGAAGAGGAGGAAGGAGGATGAGGAAGGAGGGAGTCGGGGCGCTGCGGGCAGGGGGGTTTCGCCTCTGCTTCGCCCCCTGCCCAAGGGGCGGGGCTGGGGGGGCCCCTCGGGCCCCAGGACCCTGGGGACAGCGGGGGACACCTCCCTGCCGGTCGGGGGGGCGTCACCGCAGCCGGGGGGGGGACACACGACAGGACCGGGGCCTCGAAGGGAATTGCAAAGAGCGGTTTTACCGCAGGAGACCACCACCCACAAAAAATCCCCCGGGGGGGCCCAGGGCCAGCTCCCCCCCCCGCTCGGGGACGATTTTGGACAGATTTTTACACGTTTCTCCCCGGAGGGGTGTCCCCGTGTCCCCCGACTCTGTCCCCGTGTCCCCCCACGCCGTCCCCGTGTCCCCCCCGCGCCGTCCCCTCGCCCTCGAGCGACTGAAACGAACTCAACCTCGCTACGGGAGGGGGGCAGAGCAGGCGGGGGTCCCCCCCTCTTTTCTCCCCAAATAAAAGGGGGGGACGTGCGGGTGAGTTTGGGGACCCCCCCGTGCAAGCGTCAGCACGAAGGCAGCGAGGGGACCGTCCCCTCGCTCGGGTGAGGGCGAGACTCTGCCGAAAGAGGGGGGAAAAAAACCCCTGCAAATATTCCGAGGTGGGGCCCCAATTCCAGGTTTTCGGGCGGCTTGCGCCCAAAAAAGGGGGGACAGCAGGGAGGCAGGCGTGGGGGGAACCACGCGCGAGGGAGGAGGAGGAGGAGGAGGAAGGTGGCCCAGGGGATGCCGATAACTTCCAGGAGCCGGAGGACGCGTACGGCTCCGCAGCGCCGGAGCCGGCAAAAATCCCAGGCGAGGGGCTCGGGCGCGGCCGTACCTTGGAGGCCATCTTTTAATTTCGGGCAGCGTCGCAGAACTCCTCCGTGTGAGGCCGGCGAGGAGAGGAGGAGGAAGGAGGGAGGGAGGGAGGAAGGCCAGCTCTTCCTCGGCCGCCCCCACGCCCCGCATCCTCGGCTCCGGGACGAGGGGGGGGGGTTGGTTCTCCTTCGGGGGAAAAAAAAAAACCCCTGCGCTCCTCACGCCGCCCCGGGGAGGCTGCTCCGGTCGCTTCAGTTCTCTAAGGGCTGCAGCAGCATGCATCACCTTCAATTCCTTTTTTTTTTTGGGTTTTTTTTGGGTTTTTTTTGTACTTTCTCTCTTTTTTTTTTTTTTTTTTTGATTTAGGAAGTTTAAGAAAGGTCTCCGGGAGCTGTTGAGTTTTAGGTTTTATTTCTGTCTTGTCTGGATAGAGGTTTGGTTTTTAATTCTCCAAATGATCCCAAGGTGGCGGCTGGTTGGGAGACGGGGCAAAGGCCCGGAGGTTTTTATTCGGTGCATTCTTCATCGTCGCCATCATCTTCACCATCTACCGACAGAGCCGCGTACTTGCTGGCGTGGCTGAACTGCCGGGAGGGAGAGTTTTGTTAGGCACCAAGCGGAGCTGCTCTACGGCGTCTTCACGAAAGGGCGCTCGGACCTCTGCCTCATCATCAGGTGGAGAAAAAGAACCGAAAAACCCCCAAAAGACACAAAAAAAACACCCCCAAAACCCCCCGGATCTGAGGGGGAATAACTCCCACCCCGGGGCGGCACGGCACGGCCGGGAGCCGGCCGCCGGTCTCGAATCCCACCCCCAGGCCCCCCCCGAGGGCGCTTACGGAGGGTGGGTTCTCGTCAAGTTTCTTTGGCTCAGACGCAGGTCGCGAGTTGTGATCCTTTCTGCTCTCTTTCCTGCAAGAACCAGAGGCCCCTGAGCCCCAGGCGCCATCGACCCCCGGCACCTTCCCCGACACCGGAGCGGGAAGAGACCTGCCCCCCCCAGGGCACGGGCCAGCGGGGTCTTAAACCCAGCCCAGGTCTTAATCCCGACTCCGCAACTCCCGCCGGGGCAGGGGGTGGGCGACGTCCCCATTCCCGGGCCGGGGGTAACGCGTGGACCCCTCCGGAGCCCGGGCGGCCGCCGCGGGGAGAGCGCGGGGTCACCCACCTATCTGAATCTCCCGGGCCGCGGCTGGAGCTCCCACTTCGGACCTTGGAACCGCTCTCCCGTCCCCCGTCCGGTTTGTTCTCGTCTCCTGGAGGGAAGAAAAGGCCGTGAGGCCTCACGCCAAGCGCCCGAACCGGGAGGGGTGCTCGGCCGGGCCCCCCCCCCCGTGCCCTTTCCCCACGACGGGGGAAGAAGATTTTGGAGGTGGGGTTGCAGGGATTTGAGTCGCAAAGCAGCCGCTCCCGGAGCGGCTCGACGTCGGCCGAGGCCCGGGCTCACCTTTCCTGTGGGCGCTCTTCGGGGGTGCCCCGTCTTCCAAGGGCAGGCTCGGTGCCGTCTGGCTGCCGCTGCGGGAAAGAGAAGACGATGAACGTCGAGACCTCGAGAAGACGACGCCAACGCCGCGGACTCTTTACCGCAGGAGACGGGCCACAGGAACATCCGGACGGACCAGCGGCCCTAACAGCCTCCTGGCACGGGGGAAAGCTCGAGGGTTAAAGCCCCGGACGCGTGTCCCCCCCCCCCGCGGCACCAACCTCATAGGAGAGTGCTGCTCCGAATCCGAGCTCTGGGAGCGGGCGGGGGGGTTGCTGCTCCGCTTCACCCAGGCGTTCTCCTTGGGCGGCGGCGCGGGCATCACCTTCAGGGGCTGCTTCTCCTCCTTGGGCTTGGAGGTGGGAGAAGGGGCATCGTCCTCTTTGGCGAACGTCTCGTTCTCCAAAGACTTCTCGCTCTCCCTCCTTCGCGTGGCTGCGGGGGAAGACACAAACGAACGTAGGGTCGGGCGTTCAGCTGCAAAAGGGGGTGACAAGCGACAACCGGGCCCAGCTCGGGGCCACCCTGCCCTCTACTTACTCCTGCCCGTCGGGCCGGTTCCCACAGAGGTGCCGGGGGGCCCCGAGTTGCCGGTCTGCGAGGATTCGCTCCCCGTCCGCGATCGCTCCTGGTTCTCTTCGCTTCGCCAGCTGGGATGCCTGTGCCGGAGGGGAAAGAGGGCTGAGCCGGGTGCTCCGGAGCCGCTCAGACAACACGGGGAGCGAAGAGGATTAGCAAGCGGGTTTAGAGCGCCCCGAGAAGCGTTCTCAGCACCGTTGCCGAGAAGAAAGGTCAAGGGGAAAGGGCGGCCACGGCAGGACCGGCTTTGTGCTCCAAGGGACCACGCCGCAGCCCGGACGCCGGGCAGCGGGCAGGTTTGAAGGCCCACAGCCCACCGCCGCAGGGCAGGCGGAAGCCCCTGCCCCAGCCCACCTCTCTCGGGGTCGTCTTTCTATCCTCTTGTCATCCTCCAGCTGGCGTTGCAGCTTCTCTTGCTCCTTCTGTAGCCGCTCTTCCACCTCCCGCTCCCTGGCAGCCGTGTCCACCGGTTTGGCCCCCCCAAAGATGGAGGCAGCCCGGCTGGACTGGGGCGCGGGGGCCACGGAGGTCTCCTCCTCCTTGGGCGCGCTCCGGGGCTTCAGGTTCAGCTTCGGCCTCTGAGTGGGACCTGGGAAGGAGCAAAGACGCCACGAGTGAGCGCGAATCCCACCCTGGGCCGCTCGCAGCGCAGCCGGGGGCGGTCGGAAACGTCCAGCAAAGCCGTTACCTCTGTCCTCACGGCGGAAATCATCCCGGCCGTAATCATCCCGGGAGTTCCACCTATCCATCCGGTCATCCCGCCGGTCATAGCGGTCTTCGTAGCGGTCACCGCACCCTCGGTAGTCGTCATCCCGGCGATACCCGCTGCCAAAGGCCCTCCTGCCGCTGCCTATCCTGGAATCGTAGCCTGAGGGAGGAAAGGAAACCCTTCCCGGTGAGTCCCGATCCCTGCCGGGCCAGCGGGGTGCAGAGCAGGCGGCCTTCCGACAGGCCAGCCTCTTCTTAACCCAACGGCCTTAAAATTTGGGCCAGACCTGGGCTCTGGTAAGGACCAGAGCAAGGCCAGGGATTAAAGTTGCCTGGAGAGGAAGAGGAACAGCTCATCTTCCGCCCCCCTTCCCCAGTTACGGGAGGGGAACTGGGCCACGCTGGGCAGCCAGTCTGCCGTGGCAGAGCCTCAGCCTCCCCCTCTCCGCCCCAGCAATCCTTCGGGGAGATCCTACCTCGGTCATAGTCTCTGCTGCGGTCATCGTAGCGATCCCTGCCCCCAAAGCCACGGTCCATATCCCTCCGCGGACCATCACGATACCGATCGTCGTAGCGATCCCGATACCCTGGAGGCAGGAGAAGGGGGGGGGCCAGCGTGAGCGAGGCAGCTCGGAGGAAGCCGGCACGTCGTTTTACCCTGAACGCTCAGGTGACGGGCACCGGCAAGGATTTTCCTGCGCTCGTTACTGTAAGAGAGTCGCAAATCCCTTAACGAAGCAGGAAAATCCCGCTGCTTTTTGGCAGACGGCGCTGCCCCGCTCGCCCTGACAATAATCTAGCCGGGTGGCCGCTCTGTCGGCGTCCCGTCACAGACGGAGCAGAATAAAGCACACCTGGATGTCAGGATAATGCAGCTTTTTAGGGGAAACAACGGAAAGGAGGAAGAACTATCCACAGGGAAAGATACGGAAGATTCGGCTCTGGGCTACAGACGCAGGGGAAGCAACCACCGAATCCTGTAGGAAATCTGCTTGCCAGGGGAGAAGCGGAGGGAAGCAAGAGCCCGAATCCTTCGTTATCGTCCAGATCCCCTCAGACAGGGGACGGCAACGGAAGGAACGCGTTATTTTTCCGCCAACTCACTGTCTCCGAAGCTGTCGTCGCCCCTGCGGGGTGGGTAATCATCAAAGCTATCGGTGGTGGCAGGACGGGCCCTCCAGTCGCTCTCGAACCTCTCCGAGTCACGGAAGCGATCCCGATCTCTGCCAAAGCAGCGATCGTCCCGATCTGCCGGGGAAGGAAATTTAAGCTCGCGAGGTGAATCGAGCAAGAGCATAACCCAGCCTCTCCGAGTTCACCCGTCTGTGTCAGCAGTAACCGCCAACGCTTCGGAACGCCCTTGGCCGAGTCGGTTGGTGCGACAGGGACAGCACAGGGGCGTGGGAAGAACCAACACATCATCGTTAGGCAAGTGCCGGCCGGCAAAACATCCCAGCCGGGCCCTCCGGCCGCGCAGGCAGGAGCCCAGCCCGTGCCCTGGCCCGCAGCAGGGCTCAGACCCGGCGATCCCTCCCCTCCTTAGCCAGGCTGATCACCAGCCCGGCGCAAGATGCGGTCACCGAGACAGCCGGCGTGAAAGGAAGATCACGAGCCGGCAGGACGCTCACCTTTATCCTGAGCTTGATCAGCAACATCCACTCGTATTCTTCTGTTCCCTAGGGACTGAAGACAACAGCGAGAAGTCAGCCCCGCGGCCTGAAGACGTGCGGAGGGGCGAGAGGAGCCGATCCCTGAGCACGGGACAGGCAGCTTGTACAACACAGGGGTTGACGGCCTTAAAAAGCACTTTTTTTCCCCCCCATTTAAATCTTTCTCGAGCAGGGACAGCCATCGGTCTACAAGAAAATCCTTCTCGAGGCATCTCTAGCACCCAGGGCTGCAGGGGAACGTGCCTGGTCTGACCGGGGACGGGCTTGCACGCACAGTCCCATCCGTCGGGGGTTAGACTCACCTCTTCATTGAGGCTCAGAGCCTGGAACAAGGAGTCTATGTCTTCAAACTCGGCGTAACCAAAACCTTTCAACCTCTCCGGATTGGTAGGCTCCCGCGGCAAACGTACAGCACTTATCTGCGGTCAGAGAGAAGAGGAAAGCTCTCGTTAAGGTCCTCGCTGCCTGACGTTAATACGACGGGCAAGGATGGAGTTATCTGAGGCCACGCAACTCGTTGCTATCAAAGGACTGAATAAACCCCTCTCGACGACGAGCAGGGAGGTTCAACTCCCCCGTCAAACACACAGCACTAAAAGTGCCACCGACGCTCGTTTGGAGGGAGGAATTTGGCACCGGCGAGAGGTTTCCAGCTGCAGATCTCCAGCAGCTGCAGCGGGAACCGACGTGAAGGGCCAGGAGAGCTCTGCTCAGCGGGCGACGGCCGCTCTGTGCCCCAGGAACAAGGTTCCAACCCCGTGGGCTCCTCAAGCCAGCAGGAGCCGTCCCTTTGCATCCCGCCCGCTTTCAGAGCTCGTCCCAGGCTCCCGAGAAAACCCTGTTGAAAATCAGTTTCGGATGTGTTCAACCGAAACCTTTTTGTGTTCGACGCGAGCCCTCGGGCTGCGAGGACGGCTCGCTGGCTTTGCTAGGTTGTACGTCGCACGTTCTACGTCACGCTCGAAGCCCTCAGCGTCGCTTCCAGGCCCTAACGCCATCCACAACCCCTCCTCGCTGGATTTAGGGTCCCAAAACGCGGCAGCTCCCAGGTCGCTCCCCGCTCAGAGGCCCGGGAAGCAGCAGCAGCCTGCGGAGCTCGTTACACGCCGGCAAAGGGAAGGCACAAATTGCGTTCAGACAAGCCGCACGTGAGGAAGCGCCGCTCAAGACCAGCGCCGGGAGAGGCTGCGGAGGAAGAACGAGCGACGGACGCGGAGCACACGACTTCTGCAAGGGCGAGGGCCACCATCGTGCTTCGCTTCCGACCCTCCTGCGTAGCGCAGACCCCTCTGCCTAGATCTGGCCGGGGCTGCAGCCTCTCGGCTCCCTCCTCTACAGGATTTTCACCCACGCGGAGCTGTACCCTCCGAGGAGGAGCGGATGCTGCCTCAGCAAGCGCGAAAGGTTAGAAAAACAAGCTGAAAATAAAAGATCAAGGTAAGCAGCGTGGCTCTGCCCGCGCGGAGCTATCTGCTGCCATCAGCACGGCTCGCTGCCGCGCGGGGAATGCCGGACTCCAGCTGCGTTTCCCAGGCTGACCTTCCGGGAGGGAAGCGGCCATTTCCCATCGCTGCTTGCTGTCCCTCCTTCCTCCTCCCCACCTCCGCCCTGAACAACCCAAGGGCTCCACCACTCTTAAAGCTGGGAAACAATAATATTGTTGTGGCAGTCGCAGGCTACCCGGGAGCAACTCCTGCTCCCGGCCACGGGGGAGGACGTATCTTGAGCGAGCTCCAGCTGGGAAACCCCTTGAGAGACCCCTCGAGAGACCCCCCTGGGTCCCCTGCGCTGGGGACCCAGCGCAGGCTGAATTGGGGCCCGTCAGCAAAGTCTGCGGTGCCTCCGTGAAATTGTATTTAGGAAAGGGCAGAAAATGCCAGACAGGCAGAGGAGGAGGGGGAAAAAAAAAAGTGAGAAACAGCAGAGGGAATGCAAATTTCAGACGAGGAGGAGGTGCTCCAGGTGCTGGAGCAGGTAATAGCAATGGCAAGTCTATTTTAATCGGTAATAAATTTAGTTTTCCCCAAGTTGAGACCGTTTTGACCGCGACTAATTGGTAAGCGATCTCCCGGTCTTTATCGCGACCCACAAACTTTCTCATCCTATTTCCTCTCCCTGCCCCGCTGAGGGGGAGCGAGCGAGCAGCTGGGTGGGAGTCTGGCACCAGATACGCACCCTAAAATCACCCCGAGATCCAGCCCAAGCTCCTCTCTTTGCCTGGTTCAACCGGAGAAACACCAGCCGCCTGCTTTAAAAGGGTTCTCGCTCCATCACCACTGAAACACTGGGAACAGCCACTTGCTCGCCGGTAGTCAAGCGACTCACCTGAGATCAAGGAATCCGACAGCCGCGGCCGTCTGGAATCCGCCCCTCACAGCCAGCTCCGGACACAAACAGGAGCCGGGAGCTGCCTCAGCCGATCCGCAGCGAAACAGGAACCGACACACGGAGCCGGCGGAGCGCAAAGGGGGATTTACAGCATCCAAAATCGTGGTCTTTAACGGCCCACGTTACCCCCAGCACCACCCTGCCCTGCCGCCCAGCCCGGGCTCCAAGCCGTTACTCACGTTGAGTCCTCTGAAGAAGTCCTTGATGGATTCTTCCGTCACGTCATAGGGCAGGTTTCCCAGAAAGGCGGTGTAGGGGGGGGATTTCGGGAGGCGGCTTCTGTCTATGTTGGGTTCCCGAGCAGCCCGCGGGGCGGTGGGCAGGATGGAGCGGTCGATCGGAGGGGCCCGGTACACGTCATCATCGTTACTGTGCCAAGTGGTGGAAACTAGAGAGAAATTCAGCAAATCACCCAAAACCCACCCAGCTGGAGACCGGCGACTGCCAAACGCCATCGTCCTCGCCGCACGGTGCCGACGGCGGTGTTACGGCCGAGGAGCTGCGCTTTAAAGCCCTGAAATTCACCCGGCCGAGCTGCTCGACCCAGTGTGAAAGAAGCTGCCCAAAAGGCACCAGCGGCCCCTAAGGGGAAACTGAGGCAGGCTCAAACCGCAAGGGCGAGCGACCATTTAGTCTGGTGACCCTTTTTAATAAAGCATTAAACCTTTCCAGGATTAATTCTTGTTCGAATCACCATGGAAAAATACCACGGCTTGATAATAATGTTTTTAGAGGGAGAATTCCCTGCGACCGCCGAGCCAGAGGTCACCACGCTCACCGGTAAACTCCTGGGCTTCGGTGAATCTGCCCACCCTCTGCCTTCCCTGCTCCGGTTACGCCGACAAAAAGCTCTTTATCCCATTTTTGTTCCCCGCAGGGGTGCAAATCTCCCCCCCCCCCCCTTCACCAGACTGCGACTCTCGGTCGTTAACGAGAACTCGGTTTGCTCTCTGAGCTTAATTACTCCCAGAAAAGAAACAATCAGCAAATTTCAGGATGTTTGGGTGTGTCGTTCCGGGTCCGCTGGCCGTTTGAAGGTACGGCCGAACCCAGAGCCGGCGGCGGTGCGGTTACCGATACTTCCCACCCGGTTTTTCCCCCCGCAGCGGTGACAGAAGGGGAAGGATCTATCTGCGGACAAACTGCCTCCGCATCCCCCAAACCCCAGGAGGAAGCCAGAAGCGGAGCGCTTCTTCCTTTAACGCCGCAGGCCAAGAGACTTCTGGTATCGGTGTTTTACTGATTTGGGAGCCGCGTACTCCTGCGAGCCGGGAAATGACAGTACCGTCTCCTTCCAGGTCGTCTGTCTCATCGGCCCAGCTGACGGGTTTGGGGATATAGGTCGGGCCACCGCCACCGCCACCGTCCTCTGCCAGAAAGTCCGTCAGAGTGAGGGTCTTGCCCTTCTTGTTCTTCTTCTTAGCTGTTGGGGAGAGAAAGAGAGAGGGACGGGAGTGGGTGACGCCCGGGAACGGCCTGGTTTTGGCAGGGTGGGGAAGGAGGAGCGGTCTGGGCGGCCGGTGGGTGCGATCGAGACGCGACACGAGCGATCGAGACGCGACACGAGCAATCGAGACGCGACACGAGCAATCGAGACGCAGGCGCTGGCCACCCCATCCCGATTTCTTTCCTATTTCCAAAGGGATAAGAGCCTCAAATTCAGCACAGACAAGATTCAGGGCTCCCATCACTCAAAGCGCACTCACGCTTCACGTTTTGGGGGTCAGCCGTACCCACAAACCTCCCCGGGGGCTGTTCATTTCGGGGGAGGAGGTGGTAGAGGGAGAAGCCATCCCACTTCCACCCAGGCCGCGGCAGAGCACGGCACGGCAATCCCACGGCCGCTGGGATCCCTCCGGAGCCAGAAGCCGGCCGGCCTCGCCGACATCTTAACGAATCTCCCAGCTCCTCCAGCTTGGGGATTTTTTTCGGCTCCACCGGAGCTGCGAGCGGCCAGAGGGCGTTTATTCACCGAGGCTTCGCCGTCTCCTGATGAAGCCGGGCGTCGCGACAGGCTGCGACACCTCCCAGCAGCGCCGGGGAAGCCGGGCTATTTTTAGGAAGGTAGGTTATGATGCAGTTGCAAAATTCAGCTTTTTTTTTTTTTTTTTTTCTTGCGGAAGGAATTGCTGCCCCCCTGCGGCATTGCCGGCCGGAGCAGGGGCCGACGGCACCTTTACCTGCAAAAACGGTGCCTTTACCTGCAAAACCAGCACCTTTACCTGCAAAAACGGTGCTTTTACCTGCAAAAACACTTCTGGGCAGAGCACCGGGGGCTCAGACACCCCCAGTGACCTGGGACACCCCCTCTGCAGGGTTTTTAAGCGGCACGTCAGCTCTCCTCTCCCAGGAGAAAGAAAAGCCGGGTTGCTTTGAAAGATACTACAGCGACAACAACGCGAAACCACTAATTGCTTTTGAAAACAGGGGCTCTTATCTTCGTTAACAAAAAATAATAAACTTTGGGACTGCTGGACTTCATGCAGATAATCTCTAGCCAGGCTGCGGGCCGGGGAGTGCGATAATTAACCGGCGAAGTGTCGCAGCAGCCTTAACGAAGATAAAAATGACAGACGCGGGAGTTTCGCAGGCTACTCGTTTGCCATCTCCAATTAGCCGACGCTCGCCTGCCAGCGCTCAGAGCCGAGGGACTGCTCACCGAACGGCGCCTAAAATGGTTTCTTCCACAGAAATCCCTGCACCGGCATCGATGTAACAACTGCCAGCGTCTTCCGGCAGGGAAACAAGAGGGTGAGAGGCTCCAGGCACGGATCGACCGCCTGTGTGTGACACCGGGCCCCCGTCCTGTTTCCCAGCCCCCCCAGATCCTCATTTTCTGGGTCCTGCCATCATTTTCTGGTCCCCTTTGGCCTCAGCCCGGGTTTTAAGGCAGCACGAAACCGTACCCTGCTCCTTCGGCCGGGCACCGGGAAGACGGAGCCCTCCCGCCCTCTCCCCCAGCATCTCCAACGACACCGGGAGCTCCCAGATGCCACCGGGGAGCTCCCGTTCTCCGACGCTCTCGCCACATCTTCACTCCCAACATCCACCAAGACCCCGGAAGGGTCGGAGAGAAGAGCCGAGCCTAAAAACGACCCTTTACCCTGCGGTTTGGCCGGCTCTGCCCCCAGACATGTTATCCAGTCCCGCTCCCATCCTCCCCTTCCCCTGAACCGCCAGCAAACCCCAAGGCTTTGTGTTCAGAGCTGCCTGGGCCGTACCCGCACCAGTCGGAGGGGAACTATTAGGGCGGAAAGGAAACCCAAGGGCAGCTCGCACCCTTATTTTTAGCCACCGCACATCAATCCCCAGCCTCGGGTCCCCCCGTCACCATCTCCTCGAGCCCGCAGCCTCCCCAGGCAGCCATCACGCCTTGTCGACGTCTTCAGGCCTGCTCGGGTCTTCCAACCGCGCTCCATCCCACAGCTCCGCTCCGGGCGGTTTCGGTAAAGCCGTGAGAGCCGAACAACGCGGAACGGCACCGGCAGCGATGGGGAAACGCGTGGCGGCTGCTCTCCCCAGCTCCAGCCATCGCCCCGTCGGTCGGGGGATCGTAGCCTCCTCATGGCAAGATCCTGGTCACGCTCTGGAGAAGACCTCGGCAACGCTCGGTCGTCTTCTCGCATCTCCGGCCGCTTCCCGCTCCCGTGGCCATCACAGCCTTGGCTTCAGGACTCCGGGTGACTGGAAACGCTTCCCCCAGGAGCCCAAACACAAGCGGAGCCACCCTGGGGAGGTGACCCAGCGACACCCACACCTCTCACCCCCCAGCTCTCCCTGGAGCTGCTCCACACCGGTCACAGAGCAGGCAAAACGGCTTCCGACACCCCCGGGAGAGCAGACAGCACCCTGTAAAGCCTGGCAGGGAGAGCTCCGACCCAGCCCAGAAACGCCTGACCTCAGGGGGTGACACCTTTCAGCCCCCTCTTAGCGGCTGTATCTGGGAGGGTGACGAGCTACAGGCGCTGCTCAGGGGCCTCGCCAACCCCCGGGAGCCCCCCGGGCTTTCACCGCCAGCCGCAAACATCTCTGGGTCCCCCTAAATTTTGCCGCTGGTTTCCGGGACAGCAAGCCTTTCCCATCTTCCGATCCATAGGCAAAGGCCAGAAGCCGTTAAATCCTGTTGGCCCTTTGGAACGGCTCAAGCTCCGTTTGCCAAGGGGAAACTCATGGAAAGATGACGTCAGCGTCGGATAAAAATGCTGGGAGAGCAGCGGCAGCAACGACCGCCTGGAAAAAACGAAGGAGAAACGCTCTCCTGCCGGAGACAAGCGCCGTTCCCAAGGAAGGGAGGCTGGGCGGCGTGTTCTACCGTCGTGTCATGCCGACACCGCTTCCCAAACGACGCCGGAGCCGAAAAGCAGCAGGCTGGGTTCCAGCCGCATCAAACGGCCGACGAGTCCCGAGCAGGAGCCGATGGCGTGAAGCAGCTTCTGTCACAAGACAGCGGCGTCGCTGTCTGCCGACCCCACGTTGTGGGGAGGGGGAGGGAATCCCACCTGGACAAAATCTGCCCCTTCCCACTGGTTTTAACCCCGCCGAGGGGCAGCTGAGCCCCCCTGGTGAGGCGCTGGGGCTTGGTCAGCCTCCACGCGTGGTTTTTGACACCGAACGGGGCCTGTGGAACCCTGCGGAGAGTCCCGCGGCCGCGATCTGCACCCAAGAGCCCCGGCACACCGCCAGGCCGGGCCACCGGTCCGCTCCGTGGGACTGCTGGGGGTCAGAGAAGGAAGGGGAGCGATGCCCGCCCTGCGCTACGGCGAAGGGCAAAGGCGTTTGGCATCCACCCTTCCACGAAGGGGCTGTTCGGCGTCGCGGCAGCTTTACGAGCCCAAACGGAGCCCTCGCCTTTTGGCAGCGTCACGCTTGCCCCCCACGAGGCCAACTTCACCCCTCTGCCCTGCTTTAAGGCTTCCCGACGTGCCGCAGCCTCGCCGGGCAGACGTCCCATCGCGGGGCCGGGTTTCGGGCGGCCATGAACACGCCAGCGGGGGGAACTGCAGAGATTTGGGGGGGGGGGGGGTGGGGAAGGGAATAATTCCTGCATTTCTCCCCCCGACCTCGCCGGGCTCCAAATGGCGTTGGTGGCTGGAAGAGAGCGGCTCCGTCCCCGAGGGCCGGCGCTGTCGGGCTGCAGGGAAGGCAACGCTCTCGCCGGGCGGCGGATTGACCGACGGGGGGTTTATTTGGGAGAAAAAAAGGTGAAAAATGGCTGGGGGGGGGGGGTGGGCAGGGAAAGAGCCGCCCCTTCGGATGGCTGCCTGGCTCCTGCCTGCACCCGGCGCTGCCCGGCCACCATCTTACGGAGGAAAACCGCCGGGAGCAGCAGGCGCGGGACACACCGGGGACGGGGCGGGGGAGCCCCGCACGGTGGGTCCGCCCCCCCCGCGGCCCCAAGGAGACTCGAGGGGCGGCGGTGCCGGCCCGGGCGGAGGGACCCGGAGGGACCCGGGCAAAAGGGGGGGAGGGGGGGAGGCTCCGGTACCGCCCCCCCCCCCCCCCCCGGTACCGGCCGCCCGACCGCGTGCGCGCCGCGCACCCACGTGGGTGCCGCCCTGCCCTGCCCCCCCCGCACCGCCCCGCGCCTGCGCAGTGACGCGGCCGAAGGTTCCATCTGGCTCCCGCCCCCCCGCCCGCGCCGGACGTCAATCACCGCCGGCGGCGCGCGCGCCCCCCCACCAATAGGAGGCGGGCGGGGGGAGCGGCCGCGCGCGCCGGCCCTGAGGGGACGGGGGGGGGACGGGGGGGAGGGGGGGAGGGGAGGGGAGGGGGGGGGGGGGGCCGGTTCGTCGCCGCCGCCCGCCCGGTCCGGCCCCGCCGCCGTCGCCGCCGTCGCCCCCCGGGGAGCGGCAGCGCCCGGTGCGGTCAGGGGGGACCCATCGGCGCCGGCCGCGCCCCGCCGAGGCCGCCGGGCCCCGCCGCCGCCGCGCAGCGCTCACCTGAAGCCGCCATGTTGGGAAGAGGCAGAGAAGGCAAAGGACCCGGATGGCGCCGTCACGTGACTATGAGCGCCACGCCCCCCCCCGGAGGGGGCGGGGTCGGGTGGGGAGCGGCTGATTCTGCGGTTGGCGGCGCCGCCCGCGCCGCGATCGGGCGTCGGGGTCCCCGGGCGAGGCTCCGGCACCGGCACCGGCACCGGCACCGGCACCGGCACCGCCGGCCCCGGAGCGGCGCGCAGGGCCCCGCTGCCCGCCCGCTGGCGGCTCCCGTGCGGTGCACGGCGGGCCCTCGTGCGACACGACGGGCCCACGGCCCCGCGCTCGTGCAAGGGCACCCACGGCCCCGCGCGGGCCGGGCCCTGTGCAACGCGTCCCCTCCTCGCACGGCAGCGCTGGGGGCTGAGCCGGGGCCCGGCCGTGGGTCACAGCCGTGGGGCACATGCTGTGGGTCACAGCTGTGGGACACAGCCGTGGGTCACACGCCATGGATCACAGCCGTGGGGCACATTCTGTGGGTACCAGCTGTGGGACACAGCCATGGGTCACACGCCATGGGTCACAGCCGTGGGGCACATGCTGTGGGTACCAGCTGTGGGACACAGCCGTGGGTCACACACCATGGGTCACAGCCATGGGGCACATTCTGTGGGTACCAGCTGTGGGACACAGCCATGGGTCACACGCCATGGGTCACAGCCGTGGGGCACATGCTGTGGGTCACAGCTGTGGGACACAGCCATGGGTCACACGCCATGGGTCACAGCCGTGGGGCGCATGCTGTGGGTACCAGCTGTAGGTCACAGCTATGGGGCACCGCCGTGGGACACAGCCATGGGGCACAGTTGTAGGTCACAGCCGTGGGTCACAGCCATGGGGCGCATGCTGTGGGTACCAGCTGTAGGTCACAGCCGTGGGTCGCCGCCGTGGGGCAGCACTTGTGGGGTGCAGAGCAAACCCCCGGCCCGTTCCCCCGAGCCACGGGATGGCGGCCAGAGCTCGGGAAGGACCCCGGTGCCGGTGGGGGGCGGGGATGTTTTGGGGCCCCCCCGGCTGTTTTGGGGGGTGGGAGATGCACCCCGACATGGGGGGGGGCCGGGGGGGCCATGCCCGTGGGGCAGCTCCGTGGGGACGGGGACAGGGACGGCCACCGGCTCCCACCGGCCCCCGTTCCTGTGGGCGCAGCCGGTGGGAAGGAAGAAGCAGCGCTGGCTTCCGTCTGTCCGCTCTCCGTCCGTCCATCTGTCCGCTACCCGTCCGTCCGTCTGTCCGCTACCCGTCCGTCCATCTGTCCGCTACCCGTCCGTCCGTCCATCCGCCACCCCTCCCGTCCTTGCACCCAACCCCATCCACGCACCCCCCCATCCACCCCCACCTCCCGACTCCTCGTCCGTCTGTCCGCCCAGCTGTCTCTCTGTCCATCCACCCGGCTGTCCACCTGCGCGTCCGTCTGTCCACCCACCCACCCCTTCATCCGTCTGTCCGTCCATCCCTCCATCCCTTCTTCCACCCGTCCACCCGGCTGTCCATCTGCGCGTCCGTCTGTCCATCCACCCACCCACCCATCTGTCTGTCCATCCCCCCTCCCTCCACCCACCCACGCAGCCATCCATCTGTCTGTCTGTCCGTCCATCCATCCACCCACCTCTGTCCATCTGCAGCCATCCGTCCATCCCCCCACCCGTTCATCCATCTGCCTGTCCATCTGTCCACCCACCCATCTGTCCATCCCTTCATCCACCCATCTGTCCGTCTGTCCATCCATCCCTTCATCCATCTGTCCATCCATCCATCCATCCATCCACCCGTCCGTTCATCTGTCCATCCATCCCTTCATCCACCCATCTGTCCGTCTGTCCACCCACCCATCTGTCCATCCATCCCTTCATCCACCCATCTGTCCGTCTGTCCATCCACCCATCTGTCCATCCATCCCTTCATCCACCCATCTGTCCGTCTGTCCATCCATCACTTCATCCATCTGTTCATCCCTTCATCCACCCATCCACCCATCTGTCCATCTGTCCATCCCTCCCTTCATCCACCCATCTGTCCGTCTGTCCACCCACCCATCTGTCCATCCATCCCTTCATCCACCCATCTGTCCGTCTGTCCATCCATCACTTCATCCATCTGTCCATCCATCCATCCATCCATCCATCCATCCATCCATCCACCTGTCCGTCCATCTGTCCATCCATCCCTTCATCCACCCATCTGTCCGTCTGTCCACCCACCCATCTCTCCATCCATCCCTTCATCCACCCATCTGTCCGTCTGTCCATCCATCACTTCATCCATCTGTCCATCCATCCATCCATCCATCCACCCATCCACCCATCTGTCCGTCTGTCCATCCATCACTTCATCCATCTGTCCATCCATCCATCCATCCATCCACCCATCCACCCATCTGTCCGTCTGTCCATCCCTCCCTTCATCCACCCATCCGTCCATCTGTCCATCCCTCCCTTCATCCACCCATCCGTCCACCCGTCCATCTGTCCATCCGTCCACCCACCCACCCACCAGCACCACACCACCCATCCGTCCACCCGTCCATCCGTCCATCCGTCCGTCTGTCCCTCCCTCCCTCCCTCCGTCTGTCCACCCCCCACCCCCCACCCTCCCGCCCGCCCCCGTGCCTCAGTTTCCCCCGGCGCAGCCTCCCCGCGGCCCCAGGCCCGCTGCCCCCAGCAGAAGGAGACACCGGGACAGAGCATCCCCGGGGGGGGGGGTTGCCATTTTATTGGGGGGGGTGGGGGGGGCTCGGGGGGGCCCCCAGGGGCCCCCCCCCCAGGGGCCCCCCCCTCCGCCGGCTCAGTGCGTCCGCACCTTCACCTCCCTCGCCTCGGTCACCACCACCTTGCCGTCCGCCGTCCTCTGCGTGCTCCTCTGCGTGGTGGAGGTGGTCTCCTTCTCCAGGGCGTCCTGCAGGCTGCGGGGTGGGGAGGGGGCGGCTGAGGGTGCTGGGGGGCACCCGAGGGTGTCCCCTCCCCTGCCGGGCTCCCATCCGACCTGTCGTGTCCCCCCCTTCCCAGTGTCACCCCAAGGAACCGAGAGGTGACGGAGCTGGAGCAGCCTGGAGGGTGGGCTGGGACGTCCCGGCACCTGGGGCGCCTGGGGCACGTCCTGGCTGGATGCCACCGCTGTCCCCTCGCTGTCCCCAGGGTATCCTGGAGGATGGGACCTGGACACCTCATCCATCTCCCAGGGCTCATCCCTGTTGGATGCCACCGCTGTCCCCTTGCTGTTCCCAGAGCGTCCTCAAGGACAGAGCTGGGACATCCCAGCACCTGGGACTCATCCCTTCTGGATGCCACCACTGTCCCCCACAGCATCCTGGAGGATGGGCTGGGATGTCCTGGCACCTGGGACACGTGCCTGCTAGATGCCACCGCTTGTCCCCTTACTGTCCCCAGAGTGTCCTGAAGGGATGGGACCTGGACACCCCATCACCAGGGGCTCATCCCTGTTGGATGCCACCGCTGTCCCCTTCCCATCCCCACAGCGTCCTTCAGGATGGAGCTTGGACACCCCATCGCCCAGGGCTCATCCTCACTGGATGCCACCACTGTCCCCAGAGTGTCCTGAAGGGATGGGACCTGGGGCTCATCCCTACTGGATGCCACCGCTGTCCCCTCGCTGTCCCCAGAGAGTCCTGAAGGGATGGGACCTGGACACCCCATCACCAGGGGCTCATCCCTGTTGGATGCCACCGCTGTCCCCTCGCTGTCCCCAGAGCACCATGGGTGGTGGGACCTGGACATCCCATCACCAGGGGCTCATCCCTGTTGGATGCCACCGCTGTCCCCTCGCTGTCCCCAGAGTGTCCTGAAGGGATGGGACCTGGACACCCCATCACCAGGGGCTCATCCCTACTGGATGCCACCCCTGTCCCCTTCCCATCCCAAGCCCACCCTTCATGACGGCTCCGGGACATCCCGACCCTGGTGTCACACCCCCACCGGCTGTCCCCACCCCGTCCCCTCTACCTGAACTCCTCTCCGCCCTCCAGCAGCTGCCGGTAGGTCATGATCTCGGCCTCCAGCTTGCCCTTGACGTTGAGCAGCGCCTGGTACTCCTCGGCTTGACGCTGCAGCTCGCTGCGCACTTGCAGCAGCTCCGCCTCGATCCGCAGGATCAGGCCGTTGAGCTGCTCCATCTGCATGGCGTAGCGGTTCTCCACCTCCAGCAGGTTGGCCTCCAAGCCGGCTTTCTGCAGAGCGTCACGCCAAGGTTCAGCTCGCCACCGAGGACGGCTGGGTGGCCCTGTGGGGCTGGATGTAAGGGTGGTGGTGGGGAGAAGGATCTTGGAGGGGGCACCTGGTTGCGGAGGGACTCCAGGTCGATCTCCAGGGTCTGGACGGAGCGACGGAGGTCCACCACGGTGCTGCGGGCTGTGTCGATGTCCTTGCTGCTCTGCGTGATCTCGATGGTGCTCTCGGTGATCTGGGGGACACACACGTGTGTGGTTTGGGGGGGTCAGCGCCTTGGCCCGGCCCACCACGGCCACCCCAACCCATGGAGGGGGCGCGGATGGTGAAACCACCCCAGGAAGAGCCAACCCCAAGGACCGGGGTCCCACATGGGATAGGGGTCCGCCAGCAGTGTCCCCAGTGTTGGAGCAGGACCCCCTTGGAGAAGGTTCCTACTGAGGCTTGGTGTCCCCCATGGGTTAGGGGTCTCCTAGGAGTGTCCCCAGGGTTGGACCAGGACCCCCCTGGGGAATGTCCCCACCGTGGGGTTGGGGTCACCCTGGGATAGGTTTCCCCTGGGGAAGGTCCCTGATGTTGGACCAAGACCCCCTTGGAGAAGGTCCCCACTCCAGGCTTGGTGTCCCCTATGGGATAGGGGTCACCTCAGGAAGGTCCCCGAGGTTGGACCAAGACCCCCTTGGAGAAGGTCCCCACTGGGGCTTGGGGTCCCTATAGGATAGGGCTCACCCCAAGAGTGTCCCCGATGTTGGGCCAGGACCCCATTGGGTCAAGTCCCCCCCGTGGGGTGCCTTTGGGGAGCACCCCTATGTGGGACTGGGGACCCCCAGGGGAACACCCCCCCCAGCTCAGGGTTCCCCCTTGTGTCAGGACCCCCAGATGACCACCCCACTGAGCTGGGGGCTGCCCCCCTTGGCTTGACATCCCCTAGAGAAGACACCCCCATGGAGCATCACCCCAGTTGCCTGGGGACCACCGGGGTCCCCTGGGGCGCAGGTTTGGGTGGGGGGGTGGGGTGTGGACCCACCTGCCGCCCCCATTGCTTCTCCAGGTCCTCCAGGTTCTTCTGGGCCAGGGCGTCGTACTGCGCCCGGATCTCCGCCATGATCTTGCCCAGGTCCTGCGACTTGGGCGCGTCCACCTCCACCGTCACCACCGACTCGGAGACCTGGGCCTGGAGGCTCTTCATCTCCTGGGGGGCAACGAGGGGCATCAGCGGGGGGTCCCCACTGGCCCTGGACACCCCCCCCCCCCCGGCTTCATCCCTACCTCCTCGTGGTTCTTCTTCATGAAGATGAGCTCCTCCCTGAGGGACTCGATCTCCCCCTCCAGCTGCATCCGGGCCATGTTGGTGTCATCGATGACCTTGCGCAGCCCCGTGATGTCGTTCTCCACCGAGAGGCGGATGGCCAGCTCCGCCTCGTACCTGGGGACACGGCGCTGAGCGGCCCCAGCCCCGGCTGTGTCCCCGTCCCTGTCCCCATCCTCATCCCCGTCCCTGTCCCCATCCCCTCCCCGTCCCTGTCCGCATCTCCATCCCTGTCCTCATCCTTGTCCCTGTCCCCATCTGTGTTCTCATCCCTGTCCCATCCCCATCCTCATCCTCATCCCCATCCTCATCCTCATCCTCATCCTCATCCTCATCCTCATCCTCATCCTCATCTCCATCTCCAGCCCCATCCAATCCCATCCCCCCCCTTCCATCCCTGTCCTCGTCCCCATCCTTGTCCCCATCTGTGTTCTTATCCCTGTCCCGTCCCTATTGCCATCCCCATCCCTGTCCCCATCCCTGTCCCCATCCCCATCCCTGTTCCCAGCCATGTCCCCGTCCCCGTCCCCGTCCCCATCCCCATCCCTCTCCCATCCCCGTTGCCGTTCCCATTCCCATTCATCCCCATCCCCATCCCCGTCCCCGTCCCCGTCCCTCTCCTATCCCTGTCCCCGTTCCCATTCCCATTCATCCCCATCCCCATCCCCATCCCCGTCCCCGTCCCCGTCCCTCTCCTATCCCTGTCCCCGTTCCCATTCCCATTCCCAACCCTATTCCCATCCCCATTCCCAGCTCTGTTCCTATTCCTGTCCCCATCCCCGTCCCTGTCCCCATCCCCACTCCCATCCCTGTCCCCGTTCCTATTCCCATCCCCATCCCCGTCCCCGTCCCCGTCCCCATCCCTGTTCCCACTCCTGTTCTCATCCCCATTCCCACCCCATCCCCATTCCCGTCCCCGTCCCCATCCCCCCCCATCCCCCCCACCCCCCCATCCCCATCCCAATTCCCGTCCCCGTCCCCATCCCCCCCCATCTCCCCCCCACCCCCCCATCCCCGCCCCATCCCCATCCCAATTCCCGTCCCCGTCCCCATCCCCACTCCCATCCCCGTTCCTATTCCCATCCCCATTCCCACCCCATTCCCATCCCCGTCCCCCCCCCAACCCCCCCCCATCCCCATCCCAATTCCTGTCCCCGTCCCCATCCCCACTCCCATCCCCGTCCCCGTTCCTATTCCCATCCCCATTCCCACCCCATTCCCACCCCATTCCCATCCCCATCCCCGTCCCCGTCCCCATCCCTGTCCCCACTCCTGTTCTCATCCCCATTCCCACCCCATTCCCATCCCCGTCCCCCCCCCAACCCCCCCCATCCCCATCCCAATTCCCGTCCCTGTCCCCATCCCCACTCCCATCCCCGTTCCTATTCCCATCCCCATTCCCACCCCATTCCCATCCCCGTCCCTGTTCCCACTCCCATCCCCGTCCCCGTCCCCATCCCTGTTCCCACTCCTGTTCTCATCCCCATCCCCATTCCCACCCCATTCCCATCCCCGTCCCCCCCCCAACCCCCCCCCATCCCCATCCCAATTCCTGTCCCCGTCCCCATCCCCACTCCCATCCCCGTCCCCGTTCCTATTCCCATCCCCATCCCCATCCCCACCCCATTCCCATCCCCATCCCCGTCCCCGTCCCCATCCCTGTCCCCACTCCTGTTCTCATCCCCATTCCCACCCCATTCCCATCCCCGTCCCCCCCCCAACCCCCCCCCATCCCCATCCCAATTCCTGTCCCCGTCCCCATCCCCACTCCCATCCCCGTCCCCGTTCCTATTCCCATCCCCATTCCCACCCCATTCCCACCCCATTCCCATCCCCATCCCCGTCCCCGTCCCCATCCCTGTCCCCACTCCTGTTCTCATCCCCATTCCCACCCCATTCCCATCCCCGTCCCCCCCCCAACCCCCCCCATCCCCATCCCAATTCCCGTCCCTGTCCCCATCCCCACTCCCATCCCCGTTCCTATTCCCATCCCCATTCCCACCCCATTCCCATCCCCGTCCCTGTTCCCACTCCCATCCCCGTCCCCGTCCCCATCCCTGTTCCCACTCCTGTTCTCATCCCCATCCCCATTCCCACCCCATTCCCATCCCCGTCCCCCCCCCAACCCCCCCCCATCCCCATCCCAATTCCTGTCCCCGTCCCCATCCCCACTCCCATCCCCGTCCCCGTTCCTATTCCCATCCCCATCCCCATCCCCACCCCATTCCCATCCCCATCCCCGTCCCCGTCCCCATCCCTGTCCCCACTCCTGTTCTCATCCCCATTCCCACCCCATTCCCATCCCCGTCCCCCCCCCAACCCCCCCCATCCCCATCCCAATTCCCGTCCCCGTCCCCGTCCCCGTCCCTCACTTGACCCTGAAGTCGTCGGCCGCCAGCCGGGCGTTGTCGATCTGCAGCACCGTGCGGGCGTTCTCCACCGTCGCCTCGAAGATCTTGGGGGGGGACACACACACACACACAGGGACACGGCACCGTCACCGGGGCGCGGGGACCCCCCCGCTGCCACCCGCCCGCGCCGCCGCCCGCGTCACCCGGGCAGGTGCCACCCTGGCAGGTGCCCGCGCTCCCGCGGGGGGAGGACGAGGGGGACCTCGCCCCGGAAAAGCGGCAATAAAGCGGGGTGGGGGCGGGGATGGGGTTCACTTGGGGGGACCCGGGCGTCCGGGACGGGCTTGGCTGGGTGCTGGGTGACCTTGAGCCCGGCCGAGAACATGGTGCTGGGGGGGCCGTGGGGCTCGTTTGCCTAATGAAGGCGGCATTGGACCCCCCCTCCGACACCACCTTGCCCTTGGTCATGTCCCTTTGCCCCCCCCTCCCCAGCAACGCTCTCCGGGGACGTATGGCCCCGCATAGGCGACGTCCCTGGTCGTGGGGTGCAAAGTTCACCCAGCCCCACCACCCACCGGATTAATGCTTAACCCCATGGTGCCACCAGCCCTGGGGACCCCAACGCCAGCTTGGCCACCCCCCCGCGGGGACCCCACCTTGTCCCGCAGCTTCTCGATGACGTCCCAGTGGTGGCCCCAGTCCTGGGTGCTGGGACCCTTCTTGGCCACGAATTCCCGGATCTGGACCTCCAACTGCCGGTTCTCCTTCTCCAAGCTCCGGACCTTCTCCAAGTAGGTGGCCAAGCGGTCGTTGAGCTCCTGCATCGTCTCCTTCTCGTTGGCCACAATGCCGGAACCCGAAAACAACGTGCTGGCCCCCAACCCGGCCCCATAGCCGGCCCCATAGCCGCAACCACCTCCAGAGCTGGTCAAGCTGGTGGTGCGGGTGGTGGAGATGCGGGAGCCCGAGCCCCCCGCCCCGGCGTAGACGCTGGCCGCGCTGCTCAGGGGGGCGAAGTGGCGGCCGGAGCCGATGCTGGAGACGGCACCGGAGCGGTGGGAGCTGGAGTAGACGCTGCTGCGGGAGACGTTCATGGTGACGGCGACGGTGGAGGCACAGGAGCGACGACGGAGCTGGACGGACGGGGTGGACGGACGGGTGGACGGACGGGTGCGATTTATAGCCGGCAGAGGCGGGGAAGGCGGCCCCACGGCACCTCCCCACGCCCCGCTCTGGGCCCCTGCGAGCTCGGGGAAGGTGGGGCCGGATCCAGCCCAAGGCTGTTGCTCCTGTGGGGTGCAGGGCAGGGGGATGGGGCTCAGCCCCATAACCTGTGGGGTGCAGGGCAGAAGGATAGGGGTCAGCCCCATAACCTGTGGGGTGCGGGGCAGAGTGGTGGGGGTCAGCCCCATACCCCCATGGGGCCCCAGGGTGGAGGAATGGGGGTCCGCCCCATAACCCATGGGGTGCAGGGCAGAGGGGTGGGGCTCAGCCCCATAACCTGTGGGGTACAGGGCAGAAGGATAGGGGTCAGCCCCATAACCTGTGGGGTGCAGGGCAGAGGGGTGGGGCTCAGCCCCATAACCTGTGGGGTACAGGGCAGAAGGATAGGAGTCAGCCCCATAACCTGTGGGGTGCAGGGCAGAGGGGTGGGGCTCAGCCCCATAACCTGTGGGGTGCAGGGCAGAGGGGTGGGGGTCAGCCCCATACCCCCATGGGGCCCCAGGGTGGAGGAATGGGGGTCCGCCCCATAACCCGTGGGGTGCAAGGCAGAAGGATGGGGCTCAGCCCCACACATTTTGGGGGACCCCAAGGCTCCAGCTCTCCCCGCCGTTGCACACCAGCCCCACATCACCCCACTGATACACCCACCCACCCCATAGCGACCCCCATCCTGGGGGGCAGCGGGCCCCCCCCGTTCCTGGGGTTCGCAGGTGGGGCCAGCCGTGCCAGAGACCGCGGGACCGGTGGGGGGGGGTCGGTGTGGGTCCCCCCGAGACCAGGGCGGGGGTTGGTGTGGGTCCCCCCGGGACTGAGGTGTGGGGATCGGTGTGGGTCCCCCCAGGACCGGGGCGGGGGGGGGTCGGTGTGGGTCCCCCCGGGACTGAGGTGTGGGGGGGTCGGTGTGGGTGCCCCCGGGACCGGGGCGGGGGTCGGTGCGTGTCCCCCGTGGGGACCGTCCCGGCGGGGCTCGCCCTGCCCCACCGGCTCCAGGAATCCTGCCTGGCCTCTTCCCCCGCCACCGAGATGGGCGGGGGGCACCCAGGCATCCCCCCCCCCCCAAACCAGCAATCCCCCGGGGCAGCCAGCCCCGCTCGCCTGCACCCCAAAACCAGGGACACCCCAAAACCAGGGACACCCCAAAACGAGGGACACCCCACCAGTGGGTCTTCCCCCCCCCCCCCCCCCGGCCCTTATCGCCCCCCGGGGCTGATTCAGGGCGGCTCCGCAGCATCGCGGGGGGGGGCACGGGGCCACGTTCCGGCCTTATCTGCGGAGCATCGCCCTCAGCGCTGGGGGGGCCGCGCCCCGGGGCGGGGGGCGTGGGGCGGGGGCGTGGGGCAGGGCACGTCCCCACTCCACGGGGTCAAAAAGGGCAGCGATGCCCTTTGGGGGGGGGGGGGGGGCGTCCTGGGGGTGCTGGGGGTGGGAACGGGGCTGCTGCGGGTGCGGGGAGACGCGGCTTTGCACGAGTACGCTCTTTGCACGAGCGCGCGCCTTTGCACGAGCGCGCGCCGTGCACGCTTTGCACCAACGCGCACCTTTGCACGAGCGCGCGCCGTGCACGCTTTGCACCAACGCGCACCTTTGCACGAGCGTGCGCCGTGCACGCTTTGCACCAACGCGCACCTTTGCACGAGCGCGCGCCGTGCACGCTTTGCACCAACGCGCACCTTTGCACGAGCGCGCGCCGTGCACGCTTTGCACCAACGCGCACCTTTGCGTGAGAACGCAACCTTTGCACGAGTGCGCACCTTGCCGGAACGCGCGCTTTTGCACGAGTACGCTCTTTGCGGGAGCACGCCCCTTTGCACGAGCGCGCCCCTTTGCGTGAGAACGCGCCTCGCACGAGCGCACGCTGCAAGAACACGCGCCTTTGCGCCAACGCGCGCCTTGCACGAGGACGCACCGCCGCAAACCCGCTCCCCGTCGCACGAGCGTGCACGTTTGAACGGGCGCCCGTTTGCGGGCGCGGCCGCCTCGCACGAGCGCCCACCTTTGCGCAACCAAACCCTTTCGCAGAACCCTTCGCCGTGCACAACCTTTGCACGCGCGTTTGCACGGCCCCCACGGCCGGGGGGGGGGCACGCGGGTGGCGTGGGCTCCCTGCAGCCTCCTGGCCCCGGCCCACCCGGGGGTCCCGGCCCTGCCCGTGTTTGCTCTGGCCGGGCCTCAGAGGGGTGAGGCGGGGGGGGGGGGGGGGGGGGGCTGCGCCGGCCTCGGCCCTTCCCGGGGGCTCTTTGGGGGGGCCCCACGCCGGCATCGCCCCCCCGGGCCCCGGTGCTGCCCCCCAGCCCGGCCCAGCCCCTTTATCCCAAGAAATTTGGGTCGAGAGCGTCCCCGCGCCGTCTCGGTCCCCTTCTCCCGTCCCTCCGTCCCCTTGGTCACCCCTGCTCTGCCCCATTTTGCCCCATTCCTGCCCCATTTTGCCCCATTCCTGCCCCACTTCTGCCCCATTCCCGCCCTGTTCTGCCCCATTCGTGCCCCATTTTGCCCCGTTCCTGCCCCATTTTGCCCCTTCTTCCCTGTTCCTGCCCTATTCCCACCCCATTCCCACCCCATTTTGCCCCATTCCAGCCCCATTCCTGCCCGATTTCGCCCCATTCTGCCCCATTCCTGCCCCATTTCACCCCATTCCTACCCCATTTTGCCCTGTTCCTGCCCCATTCTGCCCCATTTCACCCCATTCCTACCCCATTTCGCCCCATTTCACCCCATTCCTACCCCATTTTGCCCCATTCCTACCCCATTTTGCCCTGTTTGTGCCCCATTCTGCCCCATTTTGCCCCATTCCTGCCCCATTTTGCCCCATTTTGCCCTGTTCCTGCCCCATTCTGCCCCATTCCTGCCCCGTTCCGGCCCCACAGCCGGTTTGGCCCCACGCCGCCGCCGGCCCAGGGGTTTGTTCCTCTGCCAAACCCGCGCCATTTCGGTGCCCTTTGAGGGTGCTGGCGGTGGCACCGCGCCGGGAGGAGGAGGAGGAGAGGGGACGAGGAAATGGAGGCTCCGGAGCGGCCCTGGCAGGGGCTGAGCCGGGGGTCCCCGAGGTGTCTGACCCCCCTGGGGCTGCAGGGGGGTCCCACCCTGGGGTCCCCGCGGTGCGTGGCCCCGGGGCTGCAGGGGGGGGGGTCCCACCTTGGGGTCCCCGTGGTGTCTGACCCCAGGGTTGCAGGGGGGGTCCCCACCCTGGGGTCCCCACCCTGGGGTCCCGGTGCTGTCTGGTCGCAGGGGGTCCCACCCCGGGGTCCCAGCAGTGCCCCCCCCTCGGGCTCCCGGAGGTGTTTGGGCCCCGGGGCTGCCCCGACACCCCCCGATCATCCCTGACCCCCCCAGTGCCAGCGCCTTGGGGCGATGCTGCACCCCAGGGGGTGCTCAGGGGGCTCCCCGAGACCCCCCACCTCTCTGCTCCCCCTTGCGGGACCCCCATGGAGACAGGGGGACCCCCTGACCCCGCTGCTGGCGCGGGGGGGGGGTCGGGGGCCGTTCCCCACCCAGGCCCCTTATCAGGCGCATTCCTCCCGTGCCGGGTGGGTGATGGAGGAGCTGGGAGCAAACACGTCCCGTCCCCCCGCATCCCCCCCCCGCCCCCGGCCCTGGAGGCCACCAGAGCTCCCCGTGGGGCCATTAACCCGAGATGAAAGACCTGTGGCTGATAAGGCTCTGCCACACCCCTCCCCCGCCCCCCCCCCCCCAGCCGTGGGGACCCACCCCAAGCCGTGCTCAGCACCCTGAGGGATGCTGGATGCGACCCCGGCCGAGCCCCGAGTCGCCTTCCTCCGTGGAGGCATCTCCGAGGGGGTGACCTGGACCCTTGGTGGTCCAGGGCCACCACTTGCCTCGATGTCCCCAACCAGTGGGGACACCGTGGGGACACGGGGACACCCCGTTTAACCCCCCCCCCCCCCAGCAGTGGAGGGGCCAGGGGGGCCGCCCGGCTCCCCAAGGGTTAAGCAACAGGGCCGAGGTCCTGCTGCATTCCTGAGCGATGAAGCTGCGGCTGGGACCCACCATCCTCCTCCTCCCTCCCCAGCCCAGCTCAGGGGTTGCTGCAAACAGGGCCAGGCCCTGGGGGGGGGGGGGGGGGGCACCCAGCGGGGTCCCGTCCCCGTCCCCACCCCCCCAGCCAAGGACCCACCCTTGAGGTCCTGCCTGCCTGGGGACAGGGACGTGACATTTGTCCCCAGCCCCTTGGGGACATCGGCTGAGCCACCACGTCCCTCCTGTCCCCACGTGGGGCCCGGGCACCCAGGGGGACACCCACTCAGCCACGGTGCAGCCGGGGGGGGGGTGTGGGGGTGTGTGGGGGGTCCTGCACCCACGGGTGCACACCCGGACCACGCAGCACCCTGCATCCCCTCCAAGGGTCCTCCTGCACGACCCCCGGTGCCGGGGAAGGGGGTGCATCCCCCCTAGGGCCCCCCCTCTCTGGGGACACACTGGGGGGGGGGTGGCAGCCGGCGGGGGACCGTGGGTGCCACCCATCAGCACCGTCCCTGTGGCCGTGACGCAGCCCACGGCAAACAAAAGGGAGACGCTTGGCCTCCACCCAAAAACGGGGTGCGGCCCCCCCCCCGGCTCCTCAGGGGGGAACGCCGAGGGGTGACACTGATCCTGGGGGACTTTAGGGGGGGGCTGCAGCACCCTGGGGGGGGGGGGTCTGTCCCCCCCTGGGGTGACCGGGGTGGTGGCGGGTGGGGGATTTATAGCTGAGTGTCTCCTGGCGTGGGGCCACCCACTCGTGGGGCTGAGAGTGGATTCGGGGCTCACCTGGGGTGGCTATCGGGGGTGGGGGGGGGTCCTGGGGATGTTGCTTTGCCCCCCGTTTGCCCTCCGTGCCTCAGTTTCCCCAGTTACTGTGGACAAAGCAGAGCGGGGCTTGGCCGGGAGCCACCCAGGGCGGCTGGGAAGTCCCCGCTGCTCCTCAGGTTGCCCACGGAGCCTCCCCTGCCCGCCCAGAGCAGCGCTGGGGGGGGACTCGGGGGCTTCGCGGGGGCCGGCGGGGGGGGGTCCCCAACCCTGCCGGGACCTGGCACCCACCCAGGGCCCCACTCCCTCCCTGCCAGCGGTATCTCGGTGGGGAGGGAAGTATTTGCCTGGGTTGCAAATTCCTTCGTGATAAGAGAAGCTGGGCGGGATGGAGAGCTTCTCCAGGGGATGGAGAGCTGCTCTGGGGGGTGGGAGACCTTCTCCAGGGGATGGAGAGCTGCTCTGGGGGGTGGGAGACCTTCTCCAGGGGATGGAGAGCTGCTCTGGGGGGTGGGAGACCTTCTCCAGGGGATGGAGAGCTTCTCCAGGGGATGGAGAGCTCCTCTGTGGGGCAGGAGAGCTTCTCCAGGGGATGGAGAGCTGCTCTGGGGGGCAGGAGAGCTGCTCTGGGGGGTGGGAGAGCTTCTCTGGGGGGTGGGAGAGCTGCTCTGGGGGGTGGGAGACCTTCTCCAGGGGATGGAGAGCTTCTCTGGGGGGTGGGAGAGCTTCTGTGTGGGGCAGGAGAGCTTCTCCAGGGGATGGAGAGCTGCTCTGGGGGGTGGGAGAGCTTCTCTGGGGGGTGGGAGACCTTCTCCAGGGGATGGAGAGCTTCTGTGGGGGGTGGGAGAGCTTCTCTGTGGGGCGGGAGAGGTTCTCTGTGGGCTGGAGCACTTCTCCAGGGGCTGGGAGAACTTCTGTGGGGAGTGGGAGAGCTTCTCTGGGGGATGGAGAGCTTCTCTGTGGGGTGGGAGAGGTTCTGTGGGGGGTGCGAAAGCTTCTCTGGGGGTGGGAGAACTTCCCTGTGGGGTGGAGAGCTTCTCTGGGGCGTGGAGAGCTTCGCAGCTCCCCTCCACGGGCCACTTCCAGCCCCTGGGGAGGAAGGGGGAGGCAAATCATGTCCCCTCCCCCAGTGTCGCAGCTTCTGGGGGGCTCTGAGACCCCCTTGCAAAGCTGGGGGAGCTCAGCCGTGTCCCCCCCGGTGCAGCTCCACAAGGCGATGGCCATCCAGGTGTTGGGCCCGGGAGGTTTCTGGCTCGTGGGCCGTGACGGGTGGTTGTGGCGGTGCAGGGACAGCTGGACGGACGGCTGGACGGACGGCTGGGTGCCTCTGCGCAGGGACGGGCTGGGCCATGCGGGTGGGACTGGGCAGGGACCAGCAGGTGGGGGAAGGGATGGGTGGAGGGACCCGTATCTGGAAGGGTGGGGGGTGGCTGGGTCCGTCCTGGGATGGGTGGATGGACGGATGGGTGGACGGATGGATGGGTGGATGGGTGGATGGATGGGTGGGTGGATGGGTGGGTGGATGGGTGGGTGGATATTTAGAAGGGTAGGTGGTGGCCAGGTCTGGCCAAGGATGGAGATAGGTGAATGAATGGACATCTAGAAGGGTGGGTGGATGGCTGGGTCTGGCCAGGGATGGACGGATGGATGGATGGATGGATGGACAGATGGATGGATATTTAGAAGGGTGGGTGGGTGGCTGGGCCTGGCCAAGGATGGAAGGACAGGCAGATGGGTGTCTAGGAGGGTGCGTGGATGGATGGGTCTGGCTGGAGATGGATGGTTAGATGAAGGGATGGATGGATGGATGGGTGGATGGACAGATGGACAGATGGGTGGATGGGTGGATGGATGGGTGCATGGATGGGTGGGTGGATGGGTGGGTGGATATTTAGAAGGGTAGGTGGTGGTCAGGTCTGGCCAAGGATGGAGATAGGTGGATGAATGGCCATGTAGAAGGGTGGGTGGACGGCTGGGTCTGGCCAGGGATGGAGGAATGGATGGGCAGATGGGTGAACATCTGGAAGGACGGGTGGGTGGCTGGGCCTGTCCTGGGATGGACGGATGGATGGATATTTAGAAGGGTGGGTGGGTGGTTGGGCCTGGCCAAGGATGGAAGGACAGGCAGATGGGTGTCTAGGAGGTCTGGCTGGAGATGGATGGTTAGATGAAGGGATGGATGGATGGATGGATGGGTGGATGGGTGTCTAGAAGGATGGATGGGTGGCCAGGTCTGGCCAAGGATGGAGATAGGTGGATGAATGGCCATGTAGAAGGGTGGGTGGACGGCTGGGTCTGGCCAGGGATGGAGGAACGGATGGGCAGACGGGTGAACATCTGGAAGGACGGGTGGGTGGCTGGGCCTGGCCGAGGATGGACGGGCGGGTGGATGGGTTCGGGGATGGGCGTGGATGCCCGGAGCTGGCTGGACGAAGGACAGACGGATCTGCCTCCCCGGGGCGGCGTGGAGCTGGATGAGGAGGTGGCTCCGGGGTTTATCAGCCGGATCCCCAGCCGCGCTGCCTGGCTCTGCCCTCGTCCTGCCCGCTCCCCGGCGCTGCCCCGGAGCCACCCTTCCTGCCGCGCCGAAGACAACGAAACAAAGACAAAATAAACCCAGCAAACCTCCAAATCCCTGCCTGCAGGTGCCGCGTGCCGTCTCGGCCCAGCGCCCGCCGCTCCCGTGCGGGGCAAGCCCGGTCCTGACCCGGCCGCCCGAGCCACCGCCGCGCCCATCGCATCCTGCATCCCAGCCCTTCCCGGGCCAGGTGCATCCGGAGCGGCAGGTGGAGATGCGGGATGGCACGGCACGGCACGGCACGGCATGGCACTGCGCGGCATGGCACGGCATGGCATGCATGGTGTGACATGACACGGCACGGCATGGCACGGCATGGTACGGCACGGCACGGCACAGCACGTATGGTGTGACATGGCACGGCACGGCATGGCACGGCATGGTACGGCATGGCATGGCATGGCACGGCACTCATGGCATGACACGGCACGGCACGGCACGCATGGCATGACATGGCATGGCACGGCACGTCACAGCACGGCACAGCATGGCACTGCGCGGCATGGCATGGCATGGCATGGCACTGCGCGGCATGGCATGGCATGGCATGGCACGGCACGGCATGGCACTGCACGGCATGGCACGGCATGGCATGCATGGTGTGACATGGCACAGCACGGCATGGCACGGCATGGTACGGCACGGCACGGCATGGCACAGCATGGTACGGCATGGCATGGCATGGCACGGCACTCATGGCATGACACGGCACGGCATGGCACGGCACGGCACGGCACGGCACGGCATGGCACGGACTCGGCATGGGTGGCCTGGTCCTGATCTGGGGGGGATCGGGTCCTTGGTCCAGCTACTCAGGGAGCAGCCTGGGTGTTAGCCAGAAACACGCTAAATATTTCTTTTTTTGTGGTTTTTTTCCCCATTTTGAGGGCAGGGTTTTGTACAGAAGGCAGGAGGTCACAGAGAGCAGGGGCTGATGGGGCCTGGGGACACAGGCTTGGGGACACGGGCTTGGGGACACGGGTTGGGGACAAAGGGTGGGTACATGGGCTTGGGGATGCAGGTCTGGGCTGGTCTGGGGATGTAGGTTGGGGTGATGGGGTCGGGGACATGGGTTGGGGACGCAGGCTTGGGGACACGGGTGTGGGGACGCAGGCTTGGGGATGTAGCTTGGGGACGTGGGGCTGGAGACGTGGGCTGGGGAAGGGTTTGGGGTCACGGGACTGGGGACATGGGCTGGGGACACGGGGTGGGGAGGTGGGCTTGGGGATGTACGTTGGGGACATGGGGCTGGGGACAGGGCTTGGGGACATGGGCTTGGGGACATGGGCTTGGGGATGTAGGTTGGGGACATGGGGCTGGGGACAGGGCTTGGGGACGCAGGCTTGGGGATGCAGGCTTGGGGACGTACGTTGGGGACATGGGGCTGGGGACAGGGCTTGGGGACGCAGGCTTGGGGACATGGGCTTGGGGACGTATGTTGGAGACATGGGGCTGGGGACACGGCCTTGGGGACGCAGGCTTGGGGACGTACGTTGGGGACATGGGGCTGTGGACATGGCCTTGGGGACGCAGACTTGGGGATGTAGGTTGGGGACATGGGGCTGGGGACATAGATTGGGGGACACAGGTTGGGGACATGGGCTGGCAACACAAGCTTGGGGACCCAGGTTGGGGGTGCGGGTCGGGGACGTGGGGCTGGGAACAGGGGTTGGGGACTCGCCCTGGGGACTCGCCCTGGGGACTCGCCTCCTGCCCCGTGCCGGGAGGGTTTCACCCCCGAGCTGGGTGCGGGGCTCCGGGTGCCGCTGTGGCGGGGGGGGGGGGGGCACCGGCAGCCGGATTTTGGGGCGAGCACCGGCCCCCCCCAGCCCCGGGGGGCTCTCACCGCCCCCGGCACCCCCCAGCCCCCCCTCGCCTTCCCCACGGCCAGCGAGACCTCGCTCCCCGCTGGGCAGGATCCGGCCCCGCAGCAGAGCCCGGCGGACCCCGGCGGACCCCGGCGGACCCCGGCAGACCCCGGCGGATCCCGGCGGACCCCGGCGGATCCCGGCGCTCCGAAGGGGTTAAGGAGCAGGTGCCGCTTTCCTGGGGCTGGAGGCCCTCCCATCCCGCTCTCCTCCCCCAGCTCCTGGATATAAATCCGGAGCTGCTCACCCCGCCCTGGATCCGTCCTCCCTCAACCCGTCCTGCCCGTCCTGCCTGTCCTGCAACCCACCTCCTGCCTGCCTTGCAGCCCTGCCCATCTTCCAACCTCCTTCCAACCTCCTTGCAACCCTCTTGCAACCCTCTTGCAACCTCCTTGCAACCTTCTTGCCCAGCTTGCAACCTCCTTGCAACCTTCTCCCAACCTTCTCGCAACCTTCTCCCAACCTTCTCGCCCATCTCCCAACCTTCTCGCCCATCTCCCAACCTTCTCGCCCATCTCCCAGCCCTCCTGCCCGCTCTCCTGCCCGCTCAGCATGTCCGTCTCCATCACCAGGAAGACCATGAGAAGCAGCTCGGCCGTACCCGGCCGTTCCTTCAGCTCCCACTCCTACACCGCTGGCCCCGGTGTGAGGATGAGTACGGCTTCAGCCTTCAGCGGCTACGGTGGGAGCCGCTACGGAGCCGGGTTGTACCGGGGTCCGGCCGTCGTGCCCGGGACAGGGGGTGGCATCACGGCCGTCAGCGTCAACCAGAGCCTCCTGATGCCCCTCAACCTGGAGATCGACCCCAGCATCCAGCGGGTGCGGAAGGAGGAGAAGGAGCAGATCAAGACGCTCAACAACAAATTTGCTTCCTTCATTGACAAGGTGGGGCCGGGCTGGGGCGAGACCCCGCGGGGAGAGGGCTGGGACCCCCCTGGGGACCTCCTGAGCCCCTCGGGGACCTCCTGGCCCCTTCAGCACACCCTGAGCCCCTTGGGGACATTGAGACCCCTTTGGGGACCTCCTGAGCCCCTCGGGGACCTCCTGGCCCCTTCAGGCACACCCTGAGCCCCTTGGGGACATTGAGACCCCTTTGGGGACCCCCTGAGCCCCTCGGGGACCTCCTGGCCCCTTCAGGCACACCCTGAGCCCCTTGGGGACACTGAGACCCCTTTGGGGACCCCCTGAGCCCCTCGGGGACCTCCTGGCCCCTTCAGGTACATCCTCAGCCCCTTGGGGACATCGAGACCCCTTTGGGGACCTCCTGGTCCTTTGGGGACCTCCTGGCCCCCATGGGGACACCCAGACCTCCTTGGGGACCTCCTGATCCCTTTGGGCACATTTTACCCCCCCTTGGGGACCTCTTGGTGCCCTTGGGGACACCCAGACCCCCCTGGGGACACCCTAGCCGCTTTGGGCACACTTGTCCCCCCCCTTGGGGACATTCAGATGCCCTTGGGGACACCCTGGCCCCTTTGGTTACATTTTGGACCCCTTGGGGACATCCATCCCCCCCCCTCGGGGACCTCCTGGCCCCCCTGGGGACACGCAGCCGGCTCTGGGGACACCCATGTCCCCTCCCACTGCTGGGGGCCAGGACATGGCGGCCGAGCCGGCGGGCAGGGAGCGGCACCGGGGCAGGAGCTGGGGCGGGACGGGGTGGGGGGCGAGCGTTGTCCCCCCCGGGGTGCAATGGGGACACCCCCCACGGAGGAATCAGCCAGCGCTGGGGTGGGTGCCCCACGCTCCACCAGCTCCGGCACCCGGCACCCTTCCTCCCCGGCACCCGCTTCCGGGTGCTCGGCTGGGGCCGGGCTCCTCGCCCCGTCACGGGCAACCCCAGATTGCACCCGGGACCCCAGACTTGCACCCCAGACCCAGCCACCCCAGACTTGCACCCTGGGACCTCAGTTTGCACCTGAGAACCCGGGCTTGCACCCCAGAACGCCAGAAGCACCCCAGGACCCCCAGGCTTGCACCCAGGACCCCAGACTTGCACCCCAGACCCAGTTTGCCCCTGAAAACCCGGGCTTGCACCCCAGAACCCCAGAATTGCACCTGAGACCCCCTGGCTTGCACCTGGGACCCCAGATTTGCCCCCTGGCACCCCTCTCCCCCACATCCCTCTCTGCCCCTTGCAGAGCAGCACCCCAGCCTTGCACCCCAGATCCAGCTTCCTCTCAGGACCCCAGATTTGCACCCAGGACCCTAGATCTGCCCCCTGCCACCCCACTCACCCTCTGCCCCTTGCAAAGCAGCACCCGGGACCCCAAATTTGCAGCCGGGACCCCAAATTTGCACCCAGGACCCCAGCCTTGCCCCCTGCCACCCCCCTCACCCCCCTCACCCTCTGCCCCTTGCAAAGCAGCACCCGGGACCCCAAATTTGCACCCAGGACCCCAGCCTTGCCCCCTGCCACCCCCCTCACCCCCCTCACCCTCTGCCCCTTGCAAAGCAGCACCCAGGACCCCAGATTTGCACCCAGGACCCCAAATTTGCACCCAGGACCCCAGATTTGCACCCAGGACCCTAGATCTGTCCCCTGCCACCCCCCTCACCCTCTGCCCCTTGCAAAGCAGCACCCGGGACCCCAGATTTGCACCCGGGACCCCAGATTTGCACCCGGGACCCCAAATTTGCACCCAGGACCCCAGATTTGCACCCAGGACCCTAGATCTGTCCCCTGCCACCCCACTCACCCTCTGCCCCTTGCAAAGCAGCACCCGGGACCCCAAATTTGCACCCGGGACCCCAAATTTGCACCCGGGACCCCAGCCTTGCCCCCTGCCACCCCCCTCACCCTCTGCCCCTTGCAAAGCAGCACCCGGGACCCCAGATTTGCACCCGGGACCCCAGATTTGCACCCAGGACCCTAGATCTGTCCCCTGCCACCCCCCTCACCCTCTGCCCCTTGCAAAGCAGCACCCGGGACCCCAAATTTGCACCCAGGATCCCAGATTTGCACCCGGGACCCCAAATTTGCACCCAGGACCCCAGATTTGCACCCAGGACCCTAGATCTGTCCCCTGCCACCCCACTCACCCTCTGCCCCTTGCAAAGCAGCACCCGGGACCCCAAATTTGCACCCGGGACCCCAGCCTTGCCCCCTGCCACCCCCCTCACCCTCTGCCCCTTGTAAAGCAGCACCCGGGACCCCAGATTTGCACCCGGGACCCCAAATTTGCACCCGGGACCCCAAATTTGCACCCGGGACCCCAGCCTTGCCCCCTGCCACCCCCCTCACCCTCTGCCCCTTGCAAACCAGCGCCGAGCGCCCATCCCCATGACCCGCGCCGGGTGCCGAAGCCCATTCCCAGGGCGGGATTGACGGGGCGGGGGTGATGCTGACCCCCCCCCCCCCCCCCCCCCCAAATCTCCCCCGCCTCAGGTCCGTTTCCTGGAGCAGCAGAACAAGATGCTGGAGACCAAGTGGAGCCTCCTGCAGACCCAGAAGACCACCCGCAGCAACATGAGCGGGCTCTTCGAGGCGTACATCGCCAGCCTGCGCCGGCAGCTCGAGGGCCTGGGCCAGGAGCGCCTGCGCCTGGAAGCCGAGCTGGGCAACATGCAGGGGCTAGTGGAGGAGTTCAAGAACAAGTCAGTCCCGTCCCCGCGTCCCGGCCCTGGCCGGGGCTGCACCCCGCCGCTTGTGCCCCTCCTAGGGCGTCTTGTGCGGCCGGGGATGCGCGACGGGTCCCCTCGGCGTCGTCTGCGTCTTGGGGCGCAGCGGCCCGCCGTGTCCCCGAGGTGTCTGCGGGTGGCTGAGGGGGCCGGGGTGGGGCTGGAGCGTCCCCTCCGGCCGTCACTGGGGTGGCTTTGCCTGGGGAGGGCGGTTCTTCCGCTGCAAGGGGCATCCTGGTGGGTGGGACCCCGCGTCCCTGCACCCCCGTGGCCCCATGTCCCCCACGTCCCTGCACCCCTGTGTCCCCATATCCCCAAATTCCCGTGTCCCCATATCCCCATGTCCCCCATGTCCCTGCATCCCTGTGTCCCCATATCCCCAAATTCCCGTGTCCCCATATCCCCATGTCCCCCATGTCCCTGCATCCCTGTGTCCCCATATCCCTATATCCCCCATGTCCCCACATCCCCGTGGCCCCATGTCTACCTGTCCCCATATCCCCATGTCCCCCATGTCCCCCCATCCCCATGTCTACCTGTCCCCGTGTCCCCCATGTCCCCCATGTCCCCCCATCCCCATGTCCCCATGTCTACCTGTCCCCATGTCCCTGCATCCCCGTGTCCCCCATGTCCCTGCATCCCCGTGTCCCCCATGTCCCCATATCCCCATGTCCCCGCGTCCCTGTCCCCCCCCCGCCCTGGCTCCAAGCCCTCCCCTCTTCCCCAAGGTACGAAGAAGAGATCAACCACCGCACCGAGAAGGAAAATGAGTTCGTCCTGCTCAAAAAGGTGAGGGGGGGACCCCGGGTCTGGCAGGGCCCAGGCACCGCCGGGGGGGCTGGTGGGGAGGGGGGGCCGACGGGCTGCCTGCTCTGCCCGCAGGACGTGGACGAAGCCTACATGAACAAGGTGGAGCTGGAGTCGCGCCTGGAGAGCTTGACCGATGAAATCAACTTCTTGAGGCAGCTTTATGATGAGGTAGGGGGTCTCCTCCCTTGGGGGGGGCCACACGTGCACCGAGTTGCCTGTGCTCAGCCCCAGACCTCCCCCCCCCCCTTCCTCCCCTCCATTGCACGCAGGAGCTCCGGGAGCTGCAGTCTCAGATCTCCGACACCTCCGTCGTCCTCTCCATGGACAACAACCGCAGCCTGGACCTGGACGGGATCATCGCCGAGGTGAAGGCGCAGTACGAGGACATCGCCAACCGCAGCCGCGCCGAGGCCGAGAGCATGTACCAGATCAAGGTGAGCCGCGCCACCCGCCCCGGGGTGTCCCCACCTCCCCCCCGGTGGTCCCCGCTGCTCCCCGATCTGCCGTGAAGGAAGCGCAGGCTCCTTCCTCCTCCTCCTCCTCCTCCTCCTCCTCCTCTCCCTGGCTTTACCCTCCAACCCGGCCGGGCAAACGCCCTCCCTGCCCCGGAGCAGGCGGCTGCTGCGTGGGAGAGATCCCGGCTCCCAACCCAACCGGAGCCGCGACAGCCCGGCCCCGAGCGTGGCCCCCGGCGTGGGCGCGTCCCGGCTCTTTTCCTTCAATTTTGGGGCGCTGGGGGAAAGGGGGGGGGGGGGGGGAGGAGGGCATCCCCATCTCCATCCTGCCCGCTCCGGTCCCCGCAGTACGAGGAGCTGAAGACGACGGCGGGGAAGCACGGGGACGACCTGCGCAACACCCGCGGCGAGATCAACGAGCTCAACAGGCTGATCCAGAGGATCCAGGCGGAGATCGAGGCGCTCAAGAATCAGGTCTGGGAACGGCTCCCGGGGCGGGAGAGCCAGAAGACGCTGCCCGCTCCTCCCGCCGCCGCCCTCCCACGCCAGCATCCCCGTGGCCCCTCGGGCCTTGAGCCCCCCAGCTGCCCGCGGACCCTCGGCAGCCCCAGACCGGAGGAGGGATCGGGAGAGCGGAGATGGGGGGGGGGGGTCATAGCCTGGGTGCGGGGGATGCTGGGGGGTGTGGGGGCTGCTGGGGGGTGAGGGATGGTGGGACATGGGGGGGCTGGGGGGCGAGGGATGCTGGGGGGTGTGGGATGGTGGGACATGGGGGGGCTGGGGGGTGAGGGATGCTGGGGGGTGAGGGATGGTGGGACATGGGGGGGCTGGGGGGTGAGGGATGCTGGGGGGTGAGGGATGGTGGGACATGGGGGGGCTGGGGGGCGAGGGATGCTGGGGGGTGAGGGATGGTGGGACATGGGGGTGCTGGGGGGCGAGGGATGCTGGGGGGTGTGGGATGGTGGGACATGGGGATGCTGGGGGGTGAGGGATGCTGGGGGGTGAGGGATGGTGGGACATGGGGGGGCTGGGGGGCGAGGGATGCTGGGGGGCGAGGGATGGTGGGACATGGGGGATGCTGGGGGGCGAGGGATGCTGGGGGGCACGGGGGATGGTGGGAGATGGGGGATTCTGGGGGGTGAGGGCTGCGGGGGGGGTGTGGGATGGTGGGACATGGGGGATGCTGGGGGGCGAGGGATGCTGGGACATGGGGGATGCTGGGGAGCGAGAGATGCTGGGGGGGCTGAGGGATATTGGGACATGGGGGTGCTGGGGGGCGAGAGATGCTGGGGGGCACGGGGGATGGTGGGACATGGGGGTGCTGGGGGGGAAGGGACGCTGGGGGGTGTGGGATACTGGGACATGGGGGATGCTGGGGGGCGAGGGCTGCCGGGGGGCACGGGGGATGGTGGGGACGAGGCGTGGTGGGACACGGGGGACACTGGGGGGCTTGGGACACTTGGGGGCTGCCGGGGGCAGGGGCTGCCGGGACACGGGAGGTGCTGGCGGCTGAGGGGCGCTGAGGCGCGAAGGGGACCCCGGCCCCTTCTCCGGGTCACCTCCCCCTCCGCGGGCGCGCGTTGCAGCGAGCCAGCCTGGAGACGGCCATCGCGGAGGCGGAGGAGCGCGGGGAGCTGGCCCTCAAGGACGCCAAGGGGAAGCTGGCCGAGCTGGAGGCCGCCCTGCAGAAGGCGAAGCAGGACATGGCCCGGCAGCTCCGCGAGTACCAGGAGCTCATGAACGTCAAGCTGGCCCTGGACATCGAGATCGCGACCTACAGGAAGCTGCTGGAGGGCGAGGAGAGCAGGTGGGGGCACCCCCGCCTTGCTGGCACCCGGGGGGGTGACAGGAGGGGACCCGCGTCCCGTATCCCATATCCTGCATCCCGTATCCTGCATCCCATGGACACCCCACATCCCATGGGCATCCCGTGGGCACCCCACATCCCATGGGCACCCCACATCCCACGGGCATCCTGTGGGCACCCCACATCCCATGGGCATCCTGTGGGCACCCCACATCCCATAGGCACCCCACATCCCACAGGCATCCCATGGGCACCCCACATCCCACGGGCATCCCGTGGGCACCCCCCATCCCATGGACACCCCACATCCCACGGGCATCCTGTGGGCACCCCACGTCCCATGGGCACCCCACATCCCACAGGCATCCTGTGGGCACCCCACATCCCATGGACACCCCACATCCCATGGGCATCCTGTGGGCACCCCATGTCCCATGGGCACCCCACATCCCACGGGCATCCCATGGGCACCCCACGGGCATCCCGTGGGTACCCCACGTCCCATGGGCACCCCACATCCCACAGCCCCACCCTGGGTGTCCGTGGCTCAAGGCTGTGGCCACGACCAGGAGGATCCCATGTCCCTCTGCCACAGCCTCTCCACCTGGCCTCAGGCATGTCCCTTAGCCCCCCACCCCCACACTCAGTGTTGTGTGTCCGTCCCCCCCCCCCCCAAATTTCTCCTGGCAGGCTGGAGTCTGGCATGCAAAACCTCAGCATCCACACCAAGATGACGGGATACTCAGGTAAGGTGGGGGGGGGTGGTGGCAGGGACCCCCCGCCGCGGGTGCCACCAGCGGGTGCCACCGTGCTCATGGCTGGTCCCTCTCCCGCAGCTGCTGGCTTCGGGGGGGGCTTCGGGGCAGCCTTCGGGGGAGGCTTTGGCGGGGGCTTCGCCAGCTCTGGCTACGCCGTGCCCCCCCCCGCCCTGGAGAACTCGTCCCTCACCAAGTCCCGCGCCATCGTCATCAAGAAGATTGAGACCCGCGATGGCAAGCTGGTGTCCGAGTCCTCCGACGTCCTGTCCAGCTGAGCCCCCTCCGCCCTGGGGGGGTCCCTCCGCAGGAGCCTTCGGTGGCCGGATCCGGCCCGCAGACGGATGGGACCCCTGGCACCCCCGTCCCCCCTCCCAGGGCAATCTGAGCCAGAGCCCCCCCAGTCCCTACCGAGGGCTCCAACCCCCGCATTGTCCCCAACGCCCCCCCGTCCGGCCTGGCCCCCCCACGTCCCCATCGGAGCTGTGGGGTGGGAAATGGGGGGGGGGCTCCTGCCAGCTCCGCTGCTGGAATAAAGCCTTCAAAATACAGAGCTTTGGTAAATGCCGGTGCCAGGACCTGCTGCCCACGGGGACGTGGAGGAGGGTGCCCCGTGCCAGGGGTGCCAGGATCTGTCCCAGCCTGCTGGGATCTGTCCCGGGGTGCCAGGATCTGTCCCAGCCTGCTGGGGTCCGTCCTGGGGTGCCAGGATCCATCCCAGGGTGCCAGGAGCCACCCGGGGTACCAAGGTCCACCCAGGGTGCCAGGATCCGTCCCAGCCTGCTGGGATCTGTCCCGGGGTGCCAGGATCTGTCCCAGCCTGCTGGGATCTGTCCTGGGGTATCAGGATCTGTCCCGGGGTGCCAGGATCCGTCCCAGGGTGCCAGGAGCCACCCGGGGTACCAAGGTCCACCCAGGGTGCCAGGATCCGTCCCAGCCTGCCGGGGTCCATCCTGCGGTGCCAGGGTCCATCCCGGGGTGCCAGGATCGGTCCCATGGTGCCAGCGTCAGTACTGGGGTGCCAGAAGCCACCTGGGGAACCAGGGTTTGTGGGGTGCCAGGATCCAGCCTGGCCTGCTGGGGTCTGTCCCAGGGTGCCAGGACCCATCCCAGGGTGCCAGAGTCCATCTTGGGGTGCCAGGATCCGTCCCAAACTGCCAGGCTCCCTCCTGGGGTCCCACATGCCAGGATTCACGGGTGCCGGGGACCATCCCTGGGTGCCAGGATCAGTTTTGGGGTGCCAGGGTCCCTCCTGGGGTCCCACAAGCCAGGACCCAGCCCTGGGTGCCAGGACCTGTTTTGGGGTGCCAGGCTCCCTCCTGGGGTGCCTGTGTCCATCCCGGGGTGCCAGGATCCGTCCCAGCCCGCAGCCCCAGTGCAGCCCCATGCCGTGCGGTGCGTTGGGGGGTGTCTTTTAGGCTCCCCAGCAGCAGCCCACACGGGCCTTAATTAGGGCCCTCGTTAGCGCTGGCTGTGACGAGGCCGCGGCCCGGGGTGTCCAAAATCCAACTGGCCAAATCCGGCAGTATTTTTCCCCAAACCAAGGTTCCCTTTGGGATCCAAGTGTCGGCTCCCTCACCTCTGTCCTGCATCGCCCGGGGCCGGGAGCTGCCCCAGCCACCCCGAGGCTCAGCCCCGGGGGATTCTCCAGCGTCTCGTACCAGGGTTGAGCCCCAGGGTGCTGCTGGCGGGGGGGGGAATTGTGGGAGCCTTTTATTTTCGGCTGCTTCTGCACCCCGAAAAGCCGTGGGATCGCCCCGCCCGTGGGGTTTGCTGTGCCAAAAGTGGGGCCAGAGGGGCCCCAGGTCACCCAGGGAGGAGGGGACACCTTGGGGACGCAGGGAGGCAGCCCAGTTTGGGGGTCCCAGCCCCCCCTTGAGATCCAGCCCTAGGAACAGGGTGTGTGTGTGTGTGTGGGGTGTGTGTGTTTAATGGCATTTTCCACCCTGACCCCCTCGGAGGTGACGGGGGACATGACTGGGGCCATCAGAGCTGCTTGGTGGCAGAGACACGGGGGGCAGGCAGGACGGGGACTCCGGCTCGGAGCCGTCCCTGGGGTGACCCCGCAGGGGGGACGGCAGGAGGGGGGACCCCGCCTCGGAGCTGGGAGGCAGCAGACGGGGACTTTGCCCCCTGGTTAATAATTAACAGCAGCCGCTCGTCTGGGCTGGGGACGGGTCCTGCTCACAGGGGGATGTGGCTGGGGTAGGGGGGGATTTGGGGGTTCAGGGTGGGCTGCGGGCGGCTTTGGGGGGCCCATGCAATGGAGGTGGGGGGCTCACCATCCCCCTGGCACCTCCGGTGACCCCTTAGCCGTGGGGGGGGCTGCGATGTGGGGCTGGGGGGGGCGGGGGCAGGGTATTGGGGTGCTCCAGGAGTTGGGGTGCAACCCCCACCTCCCATTCCCGGTCCGGAGGTGACACCTGCCGTCCGCACCGTCACCCGCTGCTGCAATTACCGCTCGCAGCTAATTAACGCGCTCCGGGGGCCGTGGGGTCCCCCCCGTCCCCCCGTGTCCCCCCGTGCAATGCACGTTGCCCCCAGCCCTGCCAGTTTGCACCGCGGGGGGCTCGGGGGGGGCCCCCCCAATTTTGGGTGTGATGCAAAGGGGGAAGGGGGGAATCATCGGCGGCCGCCGGAGGCTCCCCGAGAGCCGCCCCGACACCCCCCCATTCCCGGGGGGGCCCTGAGCATCTGGGGGGGCCCTTGGGCCAAAGCGGGGCTGCTGCTGGTTAGGGTGGGGGGTGACACAGCTGCCCCCCCTCAATAAGGGGGGTGGGAGCAGCCGCGGTGCCCGGGCTCCCCCCCTGCCGGGGGGGGGCGGAATTAAAGTGGGGCCACTGCCCTGCACCCCCTTTTCTGCCCCCCCCCCCCAAATTTCAACACCACCCTGACCCTGCCTGGGGCTTGGCTTTGGTGGGGTGTCGTGTCCCCCCCCCGGATGTATCCAGGTCCCTCGGGGCTCTCCCTGCTTTTTTGGGGGGCTGGGAGCTGGTTTGGGGGCTCATCGGGGTGCTTGGGAGCGGGGGGGGGGGTTTGGGGACCCCCCCAGGTGCTCCGCCCCCAGCCCCAGCGGCAGCCCCGCCCCCGGGTGGTTTTGGGGTTCCGGGGACGCTGGAGGGCGGCAGAGGAGCGGGGATGGGCTGCGGCAGGCGCGCGCTGCCAGATCCCGGGTGCAGGCAGCTGCCTGGGACCCAGCTGCGGGGGGGGGGGGGGGGTGGGGAGGCAGGATGCTGGGGTCCCCCTTCGGTTCCCCGGGGGGGTGAGGGGGGATGGGGCGAGCCTGCGGGGTCCCCCTCCAGCCCTGACCCCCGGCTCCAAACCCCACTGAGCATTTGGGGGCTGGGGGGGGGGGAGCCCGTCCACCCCTTCCCCAGCCTGGAGAGGCCCCGAGCCCCCTGGACCCCCCCATTGGGAAACGCTCGCGCTCCTGGAGATGGGACCTTGCAGGGGAAACTGAGGCACGGGGCGGGTGGGCTGGAGGTCGGGAGAGCCCAGGAGTCCTGGGGGTGCTTGAGCCCCCCAAGAGTGGCAGCTCGGTGGGACCCCCTCCCCCCGGTGCCACCTACAAGTGGGGGAGGCTGAAGGGGGGACCCCCCCCCAAAGCATCACCCCATCTCGGTGCCAGCACCCCTGCTCTGCAAAACCTCCTTCCCCGGGGGGGGCACCCGAAAACCCGGGGTGCTGGGCACCCATGGGTGCTGGCACAGCCGGATCCCGGCGGGCAGGGCCGGGCAGGGCCGGGCAGGCCCCGGCAGGGCTGGGACAGGCGGGGGGGGCGGTTTGGGCAGCGCTTGGTTGCAGGCAGGGTGCGGTGCCACCCCCGGTTTCTGTGCCACCCCACCCTGCAGGGACTGGGGACGCTGGGGGGGACGGGACCTCGAGGGTCCCTGGCATCACCCCGTGGCTTTGGGGGACCCAGGGGCACCCAGAGGGTCCCGGGGGGGGGTGTGTGTTAAAACCATCCATCACCTCCGAAAAACGTCCCAGGGCTGGAGCTGGGGAGGTGATGCCCTGGGTGGGGAAACTGAGGCAGGGACGCAGCTTGGGGACCCCGCAGGCAGGACCCGGTCCCCCCTGGCAGGATTTGACCCTAGAGACCACCCTGGGGGTCCATCCCCGGGGACTCGGGCTGGCTGCGGCCCCCCCAGGGCCGGGGGGGGGGTGCCAGGGCAGGCTGATGCCTGACTCAGCTCGTCTCACGGGTGGAGCTGTGACTCACCGGGACAGACGTGCCGGGGCCCCATGTGCTGCCCACGTGTTTTTCGGGTGTCCCGGGCTCTGTGGGGTTGGGGGGGGGGTCCCTGCTCCTTTCGGGGTGTCCTGGGGTGAGGGGGGAGCTGGGAGGGAGGACCCCAACGCCTGGGTTCCTCTTGGGCTGTGGGGGGAGCGGCATGATGGTGTTTGGGGGTCCTGAGCCCATGGGGGGGCTGGAGGGGACAAAGGGACCCTGCCTGGTGGGGGTCCCCCGGGGTGAGGACCCAGGCTGAGCCACCAGCTCAGGTGCTTTGTGCCCCCCGTTTTCCTACCCAAACCCCCATTTCTGCCTCTGCAGGACCCTCTGAGCCCAGCACCCCCCAAATCCACCACCGGGATGGGCTCCTTCACCCCAGAACCCACCTCCCCCCCTCGCGGCCCCCACATATCCAAGGGTTTTGGGGGATCCCCCTTTGCCGGCGAATGGATGCGATGCTGCGGGGAGGGCGCCGGAAAGGAGCAGCACCCACGGAGGGGGCACCCAAAATCTGGGCACCTCCAGGCGTGTCCTCGCACAGGCGTGAACACGGGGTGTCACTCGGGGTCCCTGCCCTAGAGCGGGGGGCTCGTCCCCCCTCCGCCGCCGCGGCCCAGGCGTGGTTCGGGGCAGGGGTGCAGCAGCAAGACCGGGCTTGCTGGGGAGTTTAACGCCTGTAATTAGCGTCGGGATCCGCCCAAAGCTTACCGCTTCATATTTTCACACGCACACCCCTGCGCCCTTCCCGGGGTGCTGCCATCCCCCCCCGGGAGCCCCCAAACCCCGCCTGCTCCCCAGCATCCCCCCACGGCCCCATCCTTCCCTTTCCGCTGCCTCCCCCCGCCCCGTGACTCCTCATGGGGGTGAAGCACCCCCAGACCCAGCTCATTTTGGGGAGGGTGTTGCCTTTTGGGTTTTTTTTTTTTTGGGGGGAGAACACCCCGGGAGGAGGCGCAGGGCGTCCCCCGAGTGCCGGCGAACCCCTGGGCAGGGGAAACCGAGGCAAGATGGGGTGGTGGGGAGGGAGGGACTCATTTTTAGGGTGTTGGGGTGCCCGGTTCGGCTTCCCGGCACGTCTCTGCCCTTTAGAGGGTGCTCTGCATTTACCGTCCCCGGCCGGCGCACCCCAAGGATTGCGGGATGGCCGGCATGGGATGGCCGGACGGATGGACGCAGGGATGGACGGACAGATACAGAGCGCCCTCGGTTCCCGCCTCCATCGCCCCACATCTGCCTTTCCCCCCAGCTCATTCTTGGGGTGACCCCAGCAATTTGGGGAGGGGGTGATGCTCAGCGAAGCCACTTTCCCTCCGCACCGGGAGGCTGCTGGGTCCAAAATCCCCCCCGAGCCCGATTGCTTTAACCCCGCTGGTCCGGCAGCGGCTCCCAAATCCATGCTCAAGCCTCTGCCAAGCCTCGGCTCTGATTTTGCTGACGGGAGAGATGCTCTCCCATCCATTTTGCCCGTTTTCTTTCCCAAAACGCTCCTTTTCTGATTGCTTCATGTAAGAGCCAGAGAGTTCAAGAGCCTCATTTCCACCCCCCCGGCTTATAAGATACGAGGGGACCTTTGCATGGAGGAAAATCCTCTTCATCCTCCTGCCAAATCCGTAGGCGTTTGGAGAAACTTTTCCATTTCCGTGAGGCTCTGAGGCTTCAAACCTGTTTTTCCTCCCCCTTTTTTCACTAAAAATGAATGTTCTGGCCCCAGGTGATGCTGTCGGGGTGGGGGAATGGGCTGGGGGAGATGCTCTGCCCTGCAAATGCTCCTCGACCGCCCGAAGCCGCTTAAAGGTGCGATTCCCCACCCTCAGCCCCATCGTGGGTGTATTTCCCCTCCAAATTTGCCCCATTTTGCCGTCCTTGTTTGCCCTCAGCGGGGGCAAAGGATGCTCGGTGCTGGGTTTCCTCCGACGTGGGAAGAAACGGGGAAATAGGTGTCCAGCGGGTCTTTATTCCCATGGGATGGGGTTGTACGGCTCTGTGCTGGCCTTGCTTGGGCTGCTGAGGTGCCATGGGACCTCCCTCACCCCCCGGGGGTCAACCCTGCCCCTGCTTGGGGTAAACCCCCACCCCCAGTCCCTCAGAGCAGGTCCTCATCTCCCCAGGGGGGTCCTGCGGGGGCTGCCCCGCTTCCGGCTTCCCGTCCGAGCGGACGCTCCTCCCGGCTACATCCGAAATGATCCCTAATACTCGTTTCATGGGAGACGTGGCTCTGTTCTTCCCTGGGAGGCAGGGCTGGGAAGAGCTTTCCCCTGCGGTGGGGAAAGACGCTCGGTCGACGTCCCGGCGGCATCCCACGCCGAGCAGGACGGCAGGGGACAGCGGGAGAGGTGACACCCAACGGAGGTGCCAATGCCGCATCAGGCAAACCCGTTTAATGGCATCACCATAATAATAAGACTTATTGTTGTTATTAATGTCACTTACGGAGGGCTGCAGATTCCCAGGAGAAGGGGTTGCCTGTAAGCTATGTGTTAGCAGCATCATTTATTGCAAGGAGACTCCCGAGCGAGCGCCCGGGGCTCTTTGCTCTCTGCAATTGCAGCTCTGACAGGAGCGGGGGAGCCGCCCGTCTTCTGCAACACGCCGCTTTGATCTCCCTTGGGACCCACCTTGTTATTTCTGCTTTTATGATTCCCAGCTCACGTCCCAGCCCTGCAATTTGCCCGGTTAGTAATTGCCAGTTGAGCTGTCGGGAGTCTCCTGCTCCTTTACTGTTCGACAAAGCGGGGTTTTCTCGGTTGAACGCAGTCCCAGTGCAGCTTTGGGGTAAAACCGGGTACATTTGGGCTCTCTGGTTTTGCTCTGCTTTCCCCTGGTTGAGGTCACGGGTGCTGCAGCTTGGATGCTGCCCGTGCTTTGAGCCTGTATTAGTGGTCCCCTCTCCCACGGGGGTACAGGGGATGCCTGTGGGTACGGATATCCTGGGTATCCAGCTCCGGGCTTGATGCACAGGCTTGTCCAGAGCTGTTTTTAACCCCCCAACGAGGACACATCCCCTCTTCCCACCCCTCTTTGCTGGGAGAGGAGCTGGCCCATGGGTGCAGCCGCCGATGCACCATCAAAGAGCTCTGCGGGACTCACCTGCCCACCCCGCTTGAATTTCTCTCTTTCTTTCCTCTGCTTTGCATGCGAGACCCGGCCCGCGGGGAGGACAAGCAGCGAGACTGGAGAGCCCGGCGTCAGCCTTCGGCGAGGGGCTGCGCTCGCTGCCGTGGGCTTCGATGCCCATCGATGGCTTTGAGAAGCACCCCTGGCTCTGAAACAGCCCCAGTGTAAACTGGTGTCGCCGCCAAGGGACTGTGCTGCTTCCAGCATCGTGATCCCTGTGACCCTAAGAAGAGGTGCTGAGCACCGTCACCTCCCGGTAGGAAAAATCCTAGTTTCTGCCCAGGCGTGGAGTCTGGTGCAGGACAGGGTCGCATCCTGCCATGGTTCATCTCCTGCTGAGGTGCAGGGAGCGTGCCTGCTCCTCCGCCGAGCCCAGACACCCCCGGGTCCCCCCGCGCAGGTATCTGCCAGCAGATGAGGGATGACCCATGGCAGACGAACCAGCTGCCCCGGTGCCAGCGGGGACCGAGCCCATGGGTCCCTGTCCCACAGCTGCCACCCCACCGCGGCGGGGACCTGCCGCAGATGCTCGGGCTGCCTGCCCAGCTCTCCTGCCGTGGCCTTGCAGAGCCCCGAGCAAGTCTCGGAAGCTCATTAAAGAAGCGCAGCGGTACGCGTTAGTGGAGCTGCAAAACCTCTTGGGATCAGGTTTCACCTCTGGGCTAGGGTTAGGACGCAAAGAAGTTGGTTATTTATATCTTTCCGTGGGAAGAGCCTATTTTCTCTTTCCAGCATCTCATTCAAGCCTGGCCTAGCAAAGCTCTGAGGCACGTGTGTAAGTCTGGGGGTTCATCCGCTGTCCTTAGGGAGAGGAGGAACCCCTTGGAAGGTGGATGTGTGCGTGGCATTGCTGGAGAGCAATGGGGATCGGCGACTGATGAGCTCCTGGACATGTTCGGTGGGGTGTCTGGGTGCTTAGTGATGGAGCCATGTGGATTTAAACCCAGCAGTAACCTGACGTTGAGATTTTATCTGGATTTCTGGTGTAGGAAAGGAGCCCGAGCTGGTCTTTAAGAGGAGGACTCATGTCTCCTGCGTTTGGAAACTTCTAATCTCTGCTGCACGCTACGTCAGCTTTGCTACCGTCACAGCTCTTGCGAGGAGAGAGGAGTTGCTGGAATTTGACGTCTCCTCCCGGCCCGTCGTGGGGGAAGCGAGAGAGGAGGTGCCGGCGATTAAAGCGGGGCCGGGTTGTCCCGTGGGCTCTGTCTCCACTCCCCACCCCATGGCTTTGGGAGGCAGGTCGCCTCCGCGGTGCGCGTTCCACCCCGGGATGCTCATCCCAAGGCTTTCGCGTTGCCGCCGGGTCACCCCGTCCTGGTGCTGGGTGGGTGATGGTGGCCAACGCTGGGTCCCCGGGAGCTTTGCTCCTGGTGCATTAACCAGCCCGGCAAGCGCTGGAGCATCCGAGATGCTCAGCCTTGGGATGCAGGCCAGATTTGGGAGGGAGCCCCAGTGTCCCAGCGAGGTTTTCCCACCCCACCGTGGTGGGGCAGGACTTCATGGGCGTTAGCAGGGCGCTTTGCTGGCCCAACAGCCGGCCGCTTGGGCAAGCGCCTCGGCCGGCGGTGAGCCAGGAGCCGTGCCAGGAGCCGGTGGCGGAGCCACCCTGGGAACTCCCGGCAGCTACGCTCTCCGCCTGGGCTCAAACAGGTTCATTCGGTTTCTTGGCAGATCCGCCGGTTGCGTAAGGTCAGGGAGATGCGGCCGCCGCCTCCTTTCCCCCGCCGAGAGCTGGGTTCAAGCTGCTTCCCTCCTTGCCCCGACCACGTCCCCACCGTGAGCTGGAAAATCCGGGATCCCAGAGCCCCGGGGTGGGAGAGGGTTTCCGGGTGGGGTTGGGGCGTGCAGGATGCTTTTGGCCATAGGGGAGCGTGATTTTCCCCGTTCCCTGCAACGCAAATCCCCTTGGGCTGAAAATCCTGCCGTTCAACGAATGCCTGGTAAGGTTCAGGAAGAAAAGTCCTCCCTTCCTGCAGAGATGCACCCGGACCCAGATCTGCATGTTTGCAGAAAAAAAAGCTAGAGGTGAATAGGGTCGGAGCCGAAACCGGTTCCTCAAACCTCTCCCACAAGCGTCTCCAAGAAAAGGGATAATTATAGAGTTGGCTTTTATTGTCACAGCTTCAGCTGCAGCTTGTGGTTTGGGGGGAAGTTTTACGGCTTTTTATTTTTTTTTAACGGCGGGATAAATGGGGTTCCTCAGTTAGAAAGGCATCTTCAGACACCTCTGCTCATTAAAATATAAATTAAAAGCGGTTAAGCAATTAAGTCGTATTTTTTCTAAACAATGTGAGCTCGCTAATGAGTTAGCGTGGGAGTGGCTTTGCCGAGCGCCACGTGCTGTGGAGGGGGCTCGTGGCTGGAGACCCTGCGAGGATGATGAGGAAATGTCCCGGCAGCGCCTGGAAGGCTTCCAGCCTAGGAGGGATCGGGACCGGCTGCCACGGACGCGGGCAGAGCTGGTAATGGCATCTCAACCCTGTTGAGGCGCGGCGAAGGGTGCGCAACACGGAAATACCAAGAAATTTTGGTCTCTGCAAACCCCTTCGTGTCCCTCCAGGCTCAATACAGCCATCAAAGTGATCTAAAATGACTTTAAAGCCTTCTTAAAAGTATTTCTAAGTCTTCTTTATTGACATAAACCTAATTTTATAACCCTGCCAAGGACTAATGCTCTCCGGTTGTGAAACAGTTTTGGACAACCCAAGTCAAACCTCCTCTGAGCACGAGGTTGAAACGGAGTGCATCTGAGAGTGTGATTGGGAAACCACGTTTTTATTGGAATTCAGTGAACCAAGCACCTGCCATCAGGCTCAAAATGAGTGATTTAGCTAAAACAAGGGTTTCCCTTGAGGGTGTAATGTGTCAAGGATTTGGTAGTGCTTTGTCATTGCCATAGGAGGCTCAGGAAGGCCCGTGATGAGTTGACAGCTGCAGTTCAGCGAATTTGATTTGGAGTTGCGCTTCCAACACCAACAATAGCTTTGTTTTTCTTAGCTCTCGAAGGAGTGTTTTGAGGCAGGTCATGGTGGTGGCAAAGAGGGGAGGGCATACTTCCAAGCCCTAAAACAATGAATAGAATTAAAAAAAAAAAAAAAAAGACGTCTCCACTCCTCCAACACCTGGCCAACTCCCTGGGCACATAAAAAGGGGCACTCAGCCACTGCACCCACAGGACTCACCTCCTCCTGCCTCCGAACCTCCTCCTGTGCACCGCACCACTCGGCTCTTCTCTCTTCACGGGTTGCTTGTTGGGGACCCATCACCATGTCTCGCCAGTCCTGCGGTCTCGGCAAGGGATTCAGCTCCAGCTCCGCTTGCTTTGGAGGGAGGAACAAGGTCATGTTCAGCCCTGTGTCCCGTGGAGGATGCAGGGGACCTGGCAATGCCGGTGGCTTCAGCAGCAGGAGCCTCTATTGCTTAGGAGGGAGTAAAAGCACCTCTCTGGGAGGATTCGGTGGAAGTGGTGGTGTCTGCAGAGGTTTTGGGGCTGGTGGCCAAGGAGGCTTTGGCTACGGCTATGGTGCTGGGGCAGGATTTGGTGGCGGCTATGGTGGTGGGGCCGGAGGCAGCTTTGGTGGAGGCCTCGGTGGTGGTTTTGGTGGCTTTGGTGGAGGATTTGATGGCGGGATGGGAGGTCAAGGCTTTCCCCTTTGCCCACCGGGTGGCATCAAGGAAGTGACCATCAACCAGAGCCTGCTGATCCCACTCAACCTTGAAATCGACCCTGAGATCCAGAAGGTGCGAACGCAAGAGCGGGAGGAGATTAAGAAGCTCAATGACAAATTCGCTTCCTTCATTGACAAGGTGAGAGTGGCTTCAACGTGGGGCTGGGAGGTGGAGGGTTGAGCTCACCACGGCTCGTGCTGGTTGCAGTTACTGTGAGATACCCATCCAATAATACCCAGAGAGCCAGGTTGCCCAGACCACCCCAAAGAACCCCTGCAGGCAGAGAGATGGTGGCTGGAGAAGTGACTTTCCCAAGGTTATGGAGAAATCCAGGAGTAGGATCCTTGGTTCTTAAGACCACGGTGCTGGTACTAAGCTGTGGGACCATGTGGGACATACAGAGCATCCTCAGAGGAGTCTCTGCTGATGGCCTCTGTTCATCTGTGGGCTGAAGGACTTCGGGTGTTTTGGACTCCCTATTTTTAGGGAGAAGATGCCAAAGCTAAGAAGTTCACAGTGTTTCTCCTGTTTAGAGACTGTGAGATTGGAGAGGGAAGGTGACCCACCTCTGCCCACCCATCCTAGAGCCGTGGTCCTACCTGTCCGGTGGGACCCTGGAGTTACTGCTTACTGGAGAGGAGAATAGGCAGGAAGGTTAAACTCATTCAATGGGAAAAAATTCTGGAAAATGGGGGAAAAAAATCAATAAAAAGATGCTTTTGGGAATAGTCGGACTCTTTTTCTACCCACCCCTGCAATCTTTTAGGTCCGGTTCCTAGAGCAGCAGAACCGGATCCTGGAGACCAAGTGGAAACTCCTGCAGGAGCAGGGTGGCACAGGGACGGGTGGCAGGAACCTCGACCCCTTTTTTGAAACCTACATCAGCGGGCTGAGGAAGCAGCTGGACTGCCTCTCCAGCGAGAAGCATCAGCTGGAGTCAGAGCTTAAGAGCTTCCAAGATATGGTGGAAGACTTCAAGACCAAGTATGTTGCTCTTGGTGTAGTCACGGTTGGGTTGTCTGGTGGTGAAAAAATAGAGATAAAAACTAACTTTGAACAGTCAGAAAATTCTAGGAATCGTAAGAAATGGCAATATTTCGCTTGTTTCAATGATTAGAAGATATAAAAGGTTTTGGGGAAGTTTCCATCAGCTGAGTTTTGACAATAGGTGGTGATTTTTCAAGGTATTTCTCAATATGTGTTGTTGTCTGAGTTATGCTTCTCACTAAAGCAGGATCCTCTACTGTTTGTCTTCCTCACTTAAGAATCCATGACGTGATGATTTAATGAACTAATTAGATCAGTTGCTAAATCCTACTATAATTTCCTCATGGATTTCCTCATGGATTCCTTCCCATAATATCCCTCATGATTTGAAGCTTAGAGCGTTCTCTGGAAAGATGATGTGGGGGAAAAAAAAAAAAAAAAAAGGCTTCTTTTCCTGCTATTATTTATTAGATTAATTTGTCCAGTCGGAAAAGCAAGAACAAAGCCTGGAGACATACTTCCACCGAAGGAGTTACAAAAAATGGTGGGAAAGCAAATCTGGGACTCACCAGGATCAATCAGATCCCTTTCTCTAGTGAGGTCGTAGGCTGAAAATTGACTTTGTTTTGGAGATCATCTCCACCACTCAATGCTCTGCAGCAATTACCTGCCCCAATGAGCAGTTGGAAATGGCCCATGTTGAGGACCTGAAGGTCCTTGGGTCTTGTAGAAGGAGTTGGAGTGGCCACAGCCACCAGGACTTGGTTTAGGCGGAGATAGGATTCCTCTTTTCAGGCTGTCTTTGGCAAGGCATGGGAGATGGCAGGAGCCGGGACTCGTCTAGAAAGGCGAAATGCTGTTGCTCGTCCATAAATCTTGCTCATGGCAGGTCTATTTTTGCTGCGTTCATTAGTCTGAGGCCAACAACGTCTGGTTGCCAGCAGCAGCCAAAGCCAAAATAAGCAGACAGATTCAATCTCCCTCGTTATAATCAACAGGTACGAAGAGGAAATAAACAAGAGGACAGCAGCGGAGAATGATTTCGTGCTCCTAAAAAAGGTAAAGTACTTTTTTTTTTTTTTTTTACTGCAAAGACACATCTTGGTTCAGGGCACGCCTTGCTTCCATCAGCACGGAGTTGTTAGAATCAGACATAGCCCAGGACCCCTAGATGCATGTGCCATAGGGAAACGGAGCACCAAAGGGCTCATGGTTAAATGGGAGATAAAACGGTGTGCGTAAGGCAGAAGGTTTTCACTTCCCATTTCTCCTGCAGGACGCGGATGCAGTCTATATGACCAAGGTGGAACTTCAGGCAAAATCAGATTCCCTGGCAGATGAGATTAACTTCTTGAAGTATCTTTACGAAGCGGTAAGTGGTCCAGCTGCTCTCTGGAGGGGGATGCTGGGGTGGAGAAGGGTTGTGACACTGGAAGGAAATTATGGCAGGGCTAAAGCCAGATCCGGTGTGAATCACAGGAGCTGTCCCAGATGCAGAAGACCGTTTCCAACACCTCTGTGGTTCTCTCCATGGACAATAACCGAAACCTGGACCTGGACAGCATCATTGCAGAGGTCAAAGCCCAATATGAGGAGATTGCCAACAGGAGCCGAGTGGAGGCTGAGTCTTGGTACCGATGCAAGGTGAGTGCTCCACACCTTGCTCGTGATCACGGATGGCTGAGGAGGTGGAAGAGTTACTGGTGGTAGCTCAGACTATGCCGAGACCTGGGACGTTGCTGGTACTGATCTAGCCAGGCTGGAGCTAGCATATGCGTGCTCACCTTGGCTTGCATGGGGTGGTATGGAAAGCCGTTGTGAGGAGCCACGCGTGGTGGACCTAATGTGCTCTTCTCGCTTCTGCCTACCAGTATGAGGAGCTGCAGGCTACTGCAGGCAAACACGGAGACAGCCTTAAGGACACGAAGACTGAGATCTCTGAGCTCAACCGCATGATCCAGAGGATACGGGCTGAGATTGAGAGTGTGAAGAAACAGGTAGGGGTTGCATTTTTTGAGAAATGGGTGTGAGGTCTTGGTAATGCCCTTGAGAGCTTCCCTAAAAGCAAATAGTCCGGTAACAGTCATTGTAAGCCGGAGGAAACCTGCTGTATTTGTGAATGGCTGAGCCCAAGTGATCTGGGATCACGGCTTCATCTCCGACCGGCTGCTCCTGCCCCTCTTAACCCCATCCACGTCTTTCCCTCCAGTGTGAAACTCTGCAGAGCTCCATTGCGGACGCTGAGGAACGCGGGGAGCTGGCCCTCAAAGATGCCAAAGCCAAACTGGCCGAGCTGGAGTCAGCCATGCAGAAAGCCAAGGCAGACCTGGCCCGGCAGCTCCGCGAGTACCAGGAGCTCATGAACGTCAAGCTGGCCCTGGATGTTGAGATTGCGACCTACAGGAAGCTGCTGGAGGGAGAGGAGTGCAGGTGGGTGGGGATGCGGCAAGAGCTTGATTGCATCCTGCTAAATCAACGGGAAGAACGCAGCACATCTCCTCTATTAAAACATTAATGGTGTTGCCACTAGCCATGGACTACGGTCCTATAGCTGCTGTTATTTATGCCCCTGGTCTGATGGACCAAGCCTGGCTTCATGGAGCTGGACCCGTCCAGATGCTCTGGCTGGAGCTGATGCTCTGTCTCTTTTCCTTGCAGGATGTCTGGAGAGTGCCAGAGCACCGTGAACATCAGTAAGTAGCATTCCCATGGGAGCACGGTGGGCTGGGATTGATGCTCCAAAACTTTATGGTGGCATCAGAGGTAACGTTGCGCCTTCTGTTCCTCTCTGCAGCTGTGGTGGAAGGCAGCAGCAGCTCTGTGGGAGGTGGATACGGCGGCGGACTGTGCCTTGGAGGAGGAGGAGGAATCGGATTTGGTGCTGGAAGTGGGAAAGGCAGCTGTAGCACAGGCAGTGCTGGCTTCTGCTACAGCTTAGGAGGGGACAGATTTGGCTCCATGGGAGGATTTGGTGCTGGGGGGGGGTTTGGATCCGGAGGGGCAGGATTCTGCTCTATGGGCGGAGGGTCTAACTCAGTGGTGGTGGGGTCTGGCACCATGCTGAAGAAGAACACCAGCTCTATGTCTGTCAACTGGAGGGTCTAGGAGAGTGAGCTATCTCACCCCTCCCCAGCACCCAAAGAAGAAAGGAAGCAAATTTCACGATGACAACCACCACCCCTTCATTGCCAAGGTAATGGCCATCTGTTTCATTTTAAACCACCACCGTCCTTCAGAAACTGCACAGAAAGGTAAAATACGGCTATATTCACCAGTTAATGACTGAGATTCTCGCTAGTGTTTGAGAGCGGCTCGCTTCCCCAACGCCCCCCTCGAGACACTGCAAAGCTGCTGGTCACCAGGGATCTGAGGCCTCATTTGGAAGCAGGACCTGCCCGTCTGCTGGAAAGCCCCAAACACGGCTGGGATAAGGCTACAAAGCAGCGTGGCCCAAGTGAGAGGCACCCTACCAGCGACGGGTAGAGCTCAGAGAACTCGCGTCCCGTGAAGCCCGTGGAAAGGCTTGACTTCTTTCGAGCTCTTGTGCTGGATCCAGATGTGGTGCAATTTTAATTGGTGCTACTCATCAGCCGAGGCTCGAACTCCAAAACAAGAATTTCCTAATGGTGACTAGTCCCAGCTGAAGACGTTTCTTATCCCACAGCAGTTTGGGTTTTTTTTTTTTTTCTAAGCAAGATACCGGCAGTTTCACCCGTGTTCTTTAGAAGCTGTTGTAAAATGTTTAGTTTTGCTCAGGGTTTACCTTTTCATTGCGATCATGGGAACACTTGCGCTTGTTTGCTTAAGCCTTTCTCCCTTGGCCTGTGGCATATCCCAATAAACACTAGAGGCAGTAAGCTTGTGCGGTTTTCTCTCTGACCAAAGAGTTTCGTGTTGCAACAAGACTCCTCTTTTGCCGAGACCTGAAAGTGTTACCTGACTTTCTCTTGCCCTTTGAAGTTTGCATTGAAAGGAACCAAAGCGAATGTGTAGCCCCATCTCCCGTCCTTCTCACCCCTCTCCCACACCCAAACCCTCCAAAAATTTGGATAGTTTGTAAGTTTGGCAGGAGGGTGGAGGAGGTCTTGCGGGGGTGAGGTGGTTGGGGTGGCAAAATTGCTGGGTCAGGCTCAGTGTGATGGTCTGGTCCGGCTGAGTCTGTGAAACACATGGGGTTTTCTTGCATCACATCCGTGGGAACGAGCCCATTCCGGGCGGTATGGCGGGAGAGAAAGAGGCAGCTGGGTTGAACCTGGGCGCTCTTCTCCTCTGTCCTTCTGCTGGGTCTCCTGGGGTGACAGAGGCAGTTGGCCCTGTTAGAGCAGAGCAGACTTTCGGACTCGGTTGATGTTAGGAGGCCGTTCCCTTCCCCTTTCTCTTCCTAAGATCTTTCCTTGCTCGTGTTGGCCAGCTTGGGATAGTCCCTAGCTAGTCCGCCTCTGACTGACCACTGCCTCCAAGCACACCACTGGCCTCCATCCGTGCTTCCCTGTCCTCCAAGGTGGTCCCAGTGTGTTGTGCCCACAGCTGGTGCTGTCATGGCAAAGACACTGCACAGCCCTAAGTGCTTTTGGAGCATCCTATAAGGGACGGTGTGGAAGAGGGAAGGGTGATCGGCACCCCTCCAGCTAATTCAGAGCTAATTCCTCAGTATCCATGATGTTGGAGCCAGCCCTGCAGCTTTTACTGTTGTCTGGACTGGCCAGGGACCCATGGGTTGCTTTTAAGGTGTCTCCAAAAGGTAACTGAGACCATGGGAAGAACAAGAACTCAACCCCCTGTCAAGCCCTACCTCTCCACAAAAGTAGAATATTTTTGATGACCTGTACATTTAGAGCCAAAAACTCCTGGTGTGGTTTGACCTCTTGCTCAGGAGACCTTGAATCATGTCCCTGGTCAACCGCAGACTCGCTCTGCGATCTGGATGAGTCATTTCATTTATCCCATGCTCCGTTCCCTGTTTGTAAATGCTTGAGACATAAACGTACCAGCCACCGTGGAATGTCACAAGGCTGCCAGCAAAGGCATGTAACTACTTGGATGGGGATATGGTTTGGGCAATGGTGAGTTGCAAAGGGACCTGAGATGGCGTTGAATGAAAAGACATCTACTTCCCGCAGAGTCACCCCAATCTAGCCGCCTCTGTGTAAACTTGCCTCCAGCAAATGACTCCTGACATCAGGGCAGCGTGATGAAGAGACAAAAAGCTTCTGGAGGTGCACAAATGCTGTAGTTAAAACAAACAGACACCAAAAAGCCCTTGCCTTTTGTTCCTATGATTGCACCAGCGATTAGGGGAAAATTCTCCCCGGCTGGACCGAGATGTGACATAATTTCTGCCTTTTGTTGGAGGAGCACAAACATTTTACGTGGCCTGAAATAAGTTTCGTTTAATTTCATCATGATTTCCCCCCGTTTTAAAAGCCTCTTCTAAAGCACAGTGAAAACACTGAGACGTCAAGTGTTTTATGGAAAGGGTGGGAATTAAATGCTTTGCTTTGCTTTTTTCCCCAGAAATTCTCCCTTTCTGTGGAGGAAGACTTTTCCTAAGTTCAGTGCACGTCGACTGACAGCATTGCTGCTGAAACGAGCCTTTTCCTCCACGTATTCAAGGCTTGAGCAGCTTTTCCTATGTTCCTGCCTGTTTATTTTCATAGAATCATAGAACAGTTTGGGTTGGAAGGGACCTTTAAAGGTCATTTTCCTTCCTTAGGGCTTTGGGTACAATGATATTGTTTGAGATCTCCACAGTCTAAAGCTGCCTGTCGCGTTTGAACTGGGTGATGATGTCGATAGCCAAATCCCGGTTTGATTTCCTAAAGTTGGCTGGAGACGCAGCCGTGACTCAAGGAGCGCATTATCTAAACACGGGCGCTCAGGACTCGAGCGTTGTGCTGACTTAACGCATCTCCTCCCAGCGTGGCTGGGAACGTGAAAACTTTCTGATCACATCGCCCTGCCCACAGAAAAAAAAACCCCAACCCACAACAACACCCCCCCCCCCCCCCGAAAAACGTAACCACCTATTTGGTAATGCAGAGGGAGGCAAGGGAAGGCATTGTTAAATGCGTGTGCGTCTGTGCATGCGCATATACGTGATTATATCTATAGCAGCTATAAACCCATGGCACCTTCCTGAACCTTGCGGTGCGGCAGGCGGTGGCGAAACGTATTTAACTAATAAATCAGAAGCAGAGTGTGTCACAGCCCGGGTCTGTGGAGACGGAGCTGCCAGGTCTTGCCTGTGATTTGCCTCTCCTCCAGATGGGAAGGGCTGTTGAGAGACGGCTCTTGCCTTCTGGCCCTGAGAGGGGATCAGATGTTTGCCGGGACTTTTGGCTCATGGCTGCAGTGATGTTTGAGGTTGTGCTTCAAAACCTCCCAGGATGGGCAGGTGTTTGTCCCAGCTGTGGCATTTAGGAGACAAAGTCTTGCTGAAGACGAACAAGCCATACGGGATCTCCTCAGCCCACATATTTATTGTCTATAAGCCATGCTCTACAACCACTAAAACCCCCGTCCTCTCCACCCCTTCGGTCTCATAGCGACTTGTTGTTATATATTGGTTTTAGCCATATCTGTCCCCCGATCCGCTTCCCTGCACGCTCACGAATCCACGCTGGTGCTGGGAGGGAGGTGGGACGGGCAGGCTGTGCAGGGATAGTTGTGATTTTCACTGGAAATGCCAGTTTAGCTGCACGTTGCGCCACGGTCTGGGTCCCTAGGCACTTTTGAAAATAGGTGCCTGGGCAATATTTTTAGAGATATTTAAACATCCAAAGATATCGAGAGTTGCTAGTGTGGATTTTCAAGAAGCACTTAATTGCCTGTGTCCTGTGGGAACTTCTGAGAACCTTGTTAGACAGCTACCAGCACAGCCTTAATATCATAAAGATTTTTTGGACTTCAAAGTTTCATAGAGTCACAGAACCACAGAATGGTTTGGGTTGGAAGGGACCTTTAAAGCTCATCCAGTCCAACCCCCTGCCATGAGCAGGGACAGCTTCAACCAGAGCAGGTTGCTCCGAGCTCCGTCCAGCCTGGCCTTGAACGTTTCCAGGGATGGGGCATCCACCTCCTCTCTGGGCAACCCGGGCCAGTGCCTCACCCCCCTCACCTCCTTAGGTAGCTTTAAAAATGCTACTCTCTGATTCTTCTGCTCTTGGGGATAGTTGAAAACTAATTTAAAAAAAATGAAATGCTCGCTAAAATTTTAGAAAATGAGACGCGTTGTTATTTGATAAGCGGGCTTCTGCAAGGCAAAAGGACGAATGCACGATGGCTCATAGTCTTATTACTGCAAGTTTAACTCCTGAGCTAATCCTTTCTCAGTATGGCATCAAACCTGGAGTATTCTGATAAGCTTCTACCTTTCTAAAATCTGGCAACTGCTTTCAAATAAGCTTAAAAAGGATACCTACCCGTGCTCTTAAAGAGGGCTCAACACAGCTTACGAGTGTGTCTGTCTGCCAAAAATATATTTGCATATAAATACTGAAGTAAGCCAGGCAGCTGAAAAACATGCATTTCCTCCAGTGAAAGTTATTGTGCCCTCTGTTCTCCTCATTTCTATGTGTCTCCACAAAGGAGTTGAGCTCTCTAGCAACCTCTGCCTAGCTAATCGCATTTGAATAGTTACAGGATTTATTATGTGGGCAGCATGATTTTGCGTGCCTCCTCCTCTCTGTCTGTCCTCAGAGCCGTCTGTCCATCTGTCCACACTTCCCACCGTAGCAGCTGAGCTCCTGGTGTCTTCTCTGGCTCTTCTCATGGTCTTGAAGCCTTCAGAAAATCCTAAAGGGATTTCCCATCTGTGATATTTGTGGCATTTCTCCACTGGTGCTGAGACTATCTTGGCACGAAGACTCCAGAACTCACTTTCAGTACGAGTTTGGTCCAACAATAAATGAATTTCCAGTGCCAACCATTGCTCCTCTATCTCGTTTCTGGTAGGGTTTTATTTATCAAAAAGATGCAGAGCCTCATCAAAATGCAATTTGCTGAGCTCTGGCTCTAGATTGAGAAACTACTTCTCAAAGCCAAAGGCAATTTTCCATGTAAAAAGAAGACTAAGGGTGTAACATAGGTGTGTTTTGGGAATTGTGAAAGCCATGCTACAATTTGGCATGAACTACAGCGCTTGCCTGCCATGGGGCTTTGGAGTGAAAGATCAAAATAAAGATAAACATAAGCAGGGAAACAACCACAATGGATGAAAGGTGAAAAAAAAAAGAGTAGCATATCCTAGGGAGACTGTTACTATACCACAAAAGGGTAAGACTTCTTAGTCATTGAGTGCTACCATTCGGTAGACACAGTTGTATCTTTTTTAATTTTCTCCTGCATTATAGGGTGTGTTTCTGGGTAGGGTCAATGTTTGGCAAATTGAAGATGAAAATCTGTAAACCACGCCACACTGATGAAGACAGTAACTGTCTCCTCCTTCACGCCCATGCAAACCCAGCCCACCTGCAGAAACAGATAAAAGAGAGCATCTACTGCCCTCGAGTCAGAGGGACTTACTTCCCTTCTCTTTGCACTCATCTCCTCGCAGCACAACTCCATTGATCTTTCTTATCTTCTCGATTTTTGACTCTGCTTAGAAGAAACAGCCATGTCTCGGCAGTCTGTCTGCAGAAGCTTTGGAGGCGGGAGTAGAAGGGGTTACAGCTCTTGCTCTGCCATCGGTGGTGGCTTTGGAGGAGGTGGCGGCAGAAGCAGGAGCAGCTACAGCTCGTTCTCTGTGTCCAGGGGATTTGGAGGTGGCGGACGTTGTGGAGGGTTTGGCAGCAAGAGTCTCCATAACATGGGAGGCAGTGCAAGGATTTCCATGGGTGGATGTTATAGCGGTGGAGGATACGGAGGCAGAATGGGTGGCTTTGGTGGAGGCTATGGAGGAGGAATGGGTGGCTTTGGTGGAGGAATGAGTGGCTTTGGTGGAGGAATGGGTGGTTACGGTGGAGGAATGGGTGGCTTTGGTGGAGGAATGGGTGGTTATGGTGGAGGAATGGGTGGTGGAGGAATGGGTGGTGGAGGAATGGGTGGCTATGGACCAGGCTTTGGCATGCCAGGCTTTGGTGGCCCCGGTAGAGGTGGCCCTGGAATCCAGCCAGTGCAGGTTGACACAAGCCTCCTACAGCCAGTTCACGTTGAGATTGATCCCCAGATCCAGCAAGTCAAAAACCAGGAGAAGGAACAGATCAAGACTCTTAACAATCAGTTTGCCTCTTTCATTGATAAGGTGAGAGGGTGGGATTGTGTCTAATTAAGGGTCAAAATTGGGAGGAACTTTCAAGTTCTGTAGAAATGTTGTCCTTTTTGAGCTAAATATCAGCAGGCTGAGTAGCTTGAGTAGAGTCTTTTTATTAAGCACTGCTAGGGAAGAGATGAGAATCTCCCTTCCATACGAGATCAAAGCTATGTCTTCAGGGCTTTCACCTAGCCTGTTGCACCAGGCTCAACTAATAGGTTATTCTTGCAAGCAGGCTCAACGCTTCCAAACATCTTCAGGTTTCAGGCACAAATTTTCCCTTCTGTACCATTTTCTTTCCAAATACCCTCCCATTTAAGTATTCACTAATATAATTTTCTTCTCTTTGTTTTCAAATATCCAGGCTTTTAAATCTAGACTAGAAATCTCAGGTTTCTATACGACCTGCAATGGGAATGTACTTGGAGCTGGTGCTACATTTAGAAGCTCCTTTGACTTGAATATGTCTTAGAAATTTCCTCCTTTTCCTGATCTTGCAGTTTAGGCAACAACAGAAATTAAAAAAAAAAAGTTAACTCGTTCTCTCATCGTCATGCAAAGGAGAATCTTTTTACGTGATGAAAGGGTGCCTTGGCTGCTGCTGCTGTTCCACATGTGATGGTGGATACTCCATGTGTTGGCTTTCAGGTCCGCTTCCTGGAGCAACAGAACAAGGTCCTCTCCACCAAGTGGGAGCTCCTCCAACAGCAAGGGCCTTCGGGGCCAAGGAAGAACCTTGATGTCATCTTTGAAAATTACATCCAGAACCTGAGGAGGCAGCTGGACTCAATCTTGGCACAGAGGGGGCAGCTGGAGTCGGAACTGCAGAACATGCAGCAATACGTTGAGGACTACAAAACCAAGTAAGTGCAGGGACAGACTAACCCAGAAAGCAACTCAAGCAACTTGGTAGTCATTTTTCTTCAGACAGATGCTTTTTATGGCAATTGTGGACATAGTTTTTTCAGTCTAAATATTTTATTCTGTGGGTTTTTGTTGTTTTTTTTTTTTTTTTTTTTTTTCCCCCCTTTTAGTTTGTTTAGTGTGGCCTTAGGCAGGAAAATTCAGGAAACTCAGCTTGTATTTTTACTCTCCATAGGTATGAGGAAGAGATCAACAGGCGCACAACTGCTGAGAACGAGTTTGTGGTGCTTAAGAAGGTGAGTCACATGCACTACAAAATGATTGCTTGAATATCAGGCTTTATCTGTGCTTCGAGGGGACTCCCTCTTGAACGGGAATTTGGAGAGACTGTAGGATCTGTGGGCTGATATTTGAAGTCCCTTGTTTTTAATTTGCGTAATTGAATAACACCATCACAGCTGTTACCCTCAGCACAGACTGTAATTTCCCTGGTCCTGAAGGATTTCCAGGAGGAACCTAAAGTAATCTGTGTGATCTTTCCTTTAGGATGTGGACTGTGCCTACATGACTAAAGTAGAGTTGGAAGCCAAGGTGGGAGCTCTGACTGACGAAATCAACTTCCTGAGGTGCATCTACGAGGAGGTAAGAGCTCTGCCTTCCCCTGGGCTGGCTGGACTTGCAACGAGGCGTGCGGTGGCCAAAGACACCGAGGCTGGGCTGGGTGCCCATGCGGACTTGGTCCGGAGAGGCTGCCTGGGGCTGCTGCTCTTTTCTCCCCTCCGCAGATGGTCAGGCTAACTCAGGTCTTGGTTGCAGGAACTGGCTCAGATGCAGACAATCAGCCGGGACCTGTCCGTGGTGGTGTCTATGGACAACAACCGGCACCTGGATCTGGACAGCATCATCGAGGAGGTCAGGCGTCAGTATGAGCAGATTGCGCAGAGCAGCAGAGCTGAAGCTGAGGCTTGGTACCAGAGCCAGGTGAGTTGGGAAGCAGTTAAGGAACCCTGGGTGATGGCTGGAGTTTGCAGATAATTTATGACAAAGTGAGACATCTCTTTAAGCTAACGGTGCTGGAGCTCATGCAAGGAAATTTCAAGAGGAATTGTGTTGCTTTTGAGGGGTCTGACTCACTATATTCAAGGTGTCCAGAGTCTCACTTTGGTGCGCGGTACAAGCCTCTCAATAAAATGGCCAAAAATGTACCGTAACTAGGAAATGCCTGCCCAAAGGAGCTTTTAAGAAGCCAAGGGATGCTTATTAGTGTGACTAAGATCTACTTCAAAGTTCAAAACCAATAATGTTTGAGTCTCAGAACCACCTTTTACATTGAGCTGGGCATCCATGACCAATGAGATAGGTGCTTGTAGGAGCACGTGAGCTATGAAACTGTTGACAAATCTTGTCTAGGCATCAGGAACGTTTCACTGAAGGTTTGCTTTGTCTTGGTGCCGTCAGTACGAACAGCTGCAGAACACTGCTGGAAGGCATGGCGACAGCCTCCGCAACACCAAGATAGAGATCCAAGAGTTGACCAGGAACATCCAGAGGCTGCGGGCTGAGATTGAGAACGTGAAGAAGCAGGTAGGCGTTGGCTAGTGTCTCACGGGATGCTGGCATCAGGTGGGATCACAAAGGACCATGCGTGAGGCAGAAATGGTTTCTTCAACCACCGTCTGTTTACTTCATGTAGATGTTTCCTTTTTTTTCCTTGTCTTCTCCACTTGGGGTTCGAGGGCTGCTCCTAAGTGACAAGATGAGATCTGAGAAAGTGCCCTTTTTTCTTCCTCAGAACCAGCAGCTGCAGGCAGCTATTGCTGAGGCCGAGGAACGGGGTGAGATGGCCCTCAAGGATGCCAGGATAAAACTGGAAGAGCTGGAAAGTGCCCTGAGCAAAGACAAGGAGGAGCTGGCTCGCTTGCTGAAGGAGTACCAGGAGCTGCTGAACATCAAGATTGCCCTGGATGTTGAGATTGCCATGTACAGGAAGCTGCTGGAGGGAGAGGAGAACAGGTAAACACTTGATCTCTGATTTGAGGGGGATGTTGAGATCTGGGCTGAACGCCTTGAGTTTTGACATCAACAGTTTAATCTCAAACTGGCTCCTTTGGTTAAAATGGGTAGATATGGCTATTGGCACTCTGGGTCACATTTTGGGTGGTCAGGACTGATAATTGGCATACGCTGTTCGCTACAGGTGCTATAACTACCATTTCATTTCTGTTACGTGCAAATTTTTTACTGAACCTGAAGCCTGGAAAAATCTCATCACAAAGAGGAATTATCACTGCCTTCCCTCCTTAAATATTTTAGTGATACCAAAGTTGCTGATAAGGATGAAACAGGAAAATGCTTTGATAATGAAAATGCAGTTCTCGGTTTTTATTGTTTTCCTTTGTTGGGTAATTAAAATTTACCAATTTCCCCCACAGGCTGTGCAACGACGGCATGTCCAACGTCAATGTCTGTAAGTATCCGCATTTGTCTCCTCGTGAAGTAGTAGCAGACCGTGTCTTTTTGGAGACACAGCCTGCCAGCGGACAACGTGTATGTAACCTGTGCTTCTCTTCCAGCTGTGGTAGGCAGGACCACCATCGCTGGAGGCAGAGGAGGCATGGGAGGAGGCTTCGGAGGCGGCAGCGGCATGGGAGGAGGCTTCGGAGGCGGCAGCGGCATGGGCGGAGGCTTCGGAGGCGGCAGCGGCATGGGCGGAGGAATGGGAGGAGGCGTATGCGGAGTAGGAGGAAGCTTTGGAGGTGGAAGCATGGGCGGCAGCTGTGGAATGGGAGGAGGAATGTACGGCGGTGGCTTCTCTTCTGGAAGCGGAAGGATTTGCGTCCCTGGAGGTGGCAGCTTCAGCTCTGGTGGGGGATCGTCCTCCGTACGGAGATGTGTCACGACCACCTCTGTCAAATCTTCAGGAGTGAGATTCTGAGCCCCAAAGCCCGATTGAAACAGGAAAGAATCCCCTCCTATCTTCTCCCGGCAGCAGCCCAGCCTCCTTAAATCCAGCTCTGGTGTCCTGCAATGAAATGAACTGTGTCCCTCCTGGCCCACCACGTACCGGCTCGTCTGCCTGGCTCTGTCCCATCAAGGGAGTCTCGTGGCAACGCCACGTCCCGTTAGCAGCCCTGGCGAGCTGCTCGTTAGCCCCAAGCCCAGTGACGAAATAACCATCTGAGCAAAGAAAAGCCTCACCTGTGGACACCCAGCACGGAGAGCTGATTTACAGGAGGGAAACGCTCTGCCTTTCTTGCTGGGTTGTACATTTCTGGCTGCCTCGTGGCAAACGTGTATAAAACCCCTCTTTCTTCTTCTGTCCTCATGTCCCTTCCTCGATGGCCGTATCCCTGGGGTGCTTCTGCATGCAGTACATCCTGCTGCTTCCATTCACTAGCCTTTGGGGTCAGGGCAGATGTGGGGCAAGCAGGACTAGACCCTTGGCACAGCTGGGAGGCAGCATCTTCTTGGCCGGTGGCCAGAGGGATTAATCGCCCCAGGGCGGAGCACCTGGCCAGCTTTGCTCACCTGGTAGCCCCAGGCGTGCTGTAAGCTGGAGCTCTCTGGAGCCATGGCTTCCAGTGCCACTTGTCCTTGCTCTCCGTGACACCCGGTAACACCGCAGGCACACGTGGACTTCTTCTAAGGAGAGCAAAGCTTGCTCTTCAGTGCCAGGCCCCCTGTGACATGGAACAAGATGTACTGTCCCCACCTCCCTTCCTCTTCTGTTTGTGGTATGTCCTGCTTCCTCGGGATGTTGCCATTCTCAATAAATTGCAGAGAACATTCATGACGTCTTTGTGTCATTGCTTTGGAACCCCCTTCTAGGCAAGGTGGTTTTAGCTGTTGGGAAGCAACTTGGTGGGCAGGTGTGGGTCGTTCTTCTGTTCACTGTGTTGTGACTGTGCTTTGAGGGAACTGAATGGGTGTGCGGATGGAGCTAGGGACACGCGCAAGCGTGGGTGATGCCTCTTGGCTCTTATCAGTCATTGCAGTGCCTGAAAGCAAAAGCCCAGCCCTAGACTGGTGGGGTTATGAACTCTCCAATCATGCAATGTGCAGCAATTCAGATCAAGCAGGAGCACCACGCTAGAATTCATGGCTCAGCCACTGTGCCAACCAATGCAGTTGAGCATTGGTTGAGCACCCTCTCATGACATTCCTTTCTGGTCATCTCCCAGTTGAGTAGATTTTGATAAGTGGTAAGGGAATATGATGGCAGTGGCATTGTGGGAGTGGTGGGAGGGTAGGTTCACACCTGCCTTTAAGAATAGATATGGACGCTGGCCAAGCACCTACCCTCTGGTCTACCAGGAGGCTGTGGCCTGGCAGGCTGCGCAACTCAGCACCCTACGAGCACCACGACTGCTTGAGAACCACGTCCTCCCCTTCATTGACCGGCAGTGGGAACACAAAGGGCCGGGAAGGCACGATTCATCCCAAACCCGTGGGCTCAGGTACCCATCAGCTCCCTTGAAAAGTCGCACAAGATCCCCCACCGTCTCCTCTTTACAGTGAGAGCAAGTGGGAGAGATTTGGTCTAGCTCAAGGAGGGGCTAGGGGAGAAGAATGTTGGTGTGCTTGATCTGAGCTTCAGTTCCTCCACCACAGGAAGAGATCAAAGAGACAGAAACCGCTTTCAGCAGTGGCTCAGGAGTCCCACAACAACCTGCTGTGAGCTGCCAGTGTCCCCGTAGCAGGTCAGGAAGCTGCAGACCTAGGAAGAGGTCCAGGCAAGGCAGTGGGGATGGTTACAGGGCCCTTGGGAGAGGGACTTCCACACCCTTTGAAGCCCAGCAGAAGTGTGCTAGAGCTGGGGAAGGTGGCTGGGTTTGGCCCAAACAGAAGACGAGCAGAAGGCAATGCCTCTGAGAAGCTGGGGCTGTGCCAAGAGCACTTTGTGGTTTGGCTTGTGGCAAGAATCGGCTGTTTTCGTTCTGACTTTTAAGACTACGTTTCTTCTCAGCTTTAAGATCTGAAACACGGCATTGTAGGCATTGTTGTGAGGAGTCATTGCGACATCCTCCTCTATGCTGCCAGAATGTCTTTGCTGTGCGAGATCCAAAGCTGCAGCCTGGCTTGGTCTCCATCTACGTTTTCTGCAGAGTTTACATTTTGCCCTGTGTTGATGATTTTAGTGTGTACGGTTCCTTGTGTAAGAGATCTGAAGGAACGGCTGGAGCCTAGGCTTGGTATTAATTCTTACCGGGAGGAGGCTGAAGTGACTCCAGGTTTGGTGTAATCTTCACATCTTGTCTGAAGACGTCAGAGTGACTCAATCTGGGCGTCTTATCTGTATGTGCTGGATGTGGTCAGCATCCAGGCATTTGGCTGACTTAACAGATCTTCCCCCTCGTCGTGGAGCTGCCATGTGGGATGTTACAACCAAGTCATGCTGCCTGCCGAGAAAGGCAGCTACCGGGCGTTTGGCAATCTGGAGGGAGGCCATGAGAAGAGATGACCTGTTTTTTCTAACTAAAAACCGAGGTACCCTGCATCTTCCCGGGACTGCACATCATGAGCGAGTGCGCTGGACTGCAGAATGACCTGGAGCACTTACCTCTCCATTTTGGAGGTAACGACCGAGAAATAAGACCCTCTTCATTCAAGCTGCTTTTGAAAGGGAAGGTGTCCTCTCCCTGCTGTAGGGATGGCTGTCCGTTCTCCAGCTGCCACCCGTCACAGAGGGCAGGCCATGCACATCTGGAAAACCCTTGGCCAACTATTACTTGTGTCCCTCAAGGGTAGGATGACCCTTGGCCAACCGTGACTTGAGTCCCTCAAGGGTAGGACAACCCTTGGCCAACCGTGACTTGAGTCCCTCAAGGGTAACGTTCTCCACTCCCCTACGCCCCGTTCTGTGAAGAGTCTGTGGTGTCAAGCAGCCTCTGTCTCGGGCACAGTCAATGGCATTTGTGTTTCTGATTCCTCTGGTGGCTTTTGAAAGTGATTCTCTGGGCTGGTTTTTCAAACGCTGTGAAGTGTCTGTGGCTGAAGGCTGATACCTGGTGACGCTTTCAAACAACATTTAGTTGCACGAGTCTTATGGGCGACCGTGAAAACTCAAACACACATGTATATTCCACTTTGGAAGCTTAAATAGAGTATAATATTGGACTGCTGAAATGCTTAGAAGGCTTTAAAATAGATTTCCCTTGACATTTATTGATGATTTTCAGGGACTAAGCACTAGGAAAATACTGGGTTTTTTTCTTAAATTTCATACATGTAGCGGAAATGTATATTTGATTAATGAGAGCCAGAAGACATCTGCAAGATGATTCTGAAAATTCCTTATGAATGTATATGTTCTTAGATCTTAGATCTTTTGAATGACCTTATATTCATCCTCATTATTGTTTTAACTCTTTTGAAGGGCTGTAATGTGTTTTCTCTCTGTCACTTTTTGATTACTTGTGCTGGCTATTATCTACAGAAAATGTGAAAAGTAATTTTATATTTCACTCATTAACTTAAATATATATTTGATTGATAACATCCAGAAAGATAATACCTTCAGAATGCTTTTTAAATAGTATTTACAGACCTTGGTTCCCTTTTCACCAGCACCTATAATCTAGCTTCTTCAGAACACTGCACCTCAGTATCACTGTATATTTTCTATCATAATCTGGAACCTTATGATTAATTATTTAAAATTTCATTTACATGCAATCCAAAAATGGGTTTCTTTATTTCAGAGACATCCTACAGAATACATTTCTAAAATATATTCCTTTCCCAACAGAATGTTTGAAATCGAGAGGATATACTATGCCTTAGAAGTTGTAACAGCTCCATTCCTCAACATGTTTTTCCACTTCATTTGTTTCATCTTTGGAAAGAACCAGGTAAACCAGAGGTCCGCGACATTCGTCTGAGCAGTAGGAACTCTTCACCACCTTGAATTGTCCATCTGTCATTCCGCTTCTACAGTGCTTGTCTGTCTGTCCCCAGTCATTGTCATCGAAGCAGCTGCCCAACGTGTTCCTTTGTTCCTCCACAGGTCGTCAGTGCCCGTCACCCTCAGAAGAGCGCAGAGAAGGAGCGTGATGATTCAAGTTGTCTTGTTCACTCTGCTCCAGCATCATCCAAGGTCCCAGTTAGTTGTCACAGATTTGGGGAGATACAGTTGGAGGGAATTTAATCCACAGAGAGAAGACACTCCCATTCAAAGTGACACCACGTGCACTCCAAGGAGCTGTAATTCCTTTCTAGCAGAGGAATATGCTGAGTCTCTTCAAACTTTGGTGTCATGAGTTCTTGCTCAAGATTGGGAAACTTCTAAAATGCCAAAGGCCATTTTACATATAAAAAGGGGATTTAGGGTGTGTTTAAGGAATTGTGAAAGCTATAATATAGCTGGGATTTCATCAAAACTTCTCCTACAGTGGAGCTTTGATTAGAAAGATCTATATCTGGAATTATTGGGAACCATTAATGAAGGCTGGAAATCCAATGAGGGGCTGCAAAAAAGTGCATTATCTTAATAGTTGCTTTCCAAGATGTCATAAAGATATGAGAGTCCACTTAGTCACTGAGACCTGTTTCAATGTTCTTGTTCTTTTATTCACTTCAATATTACAGGGTGTGTTTATAGGCAGGCCCAAATATGGTGAAGCTCAACTGAGAATCTGTCAACAACACCATGCTGATGAAAATAATAAATTGGTTTCCACCTTCACACCCATGCTGTCCCAGCCCACCTCCAGGAGTGGATAAAAGGGAGTGCCTGAAGCTGTGGAGCCAGAGAAGACTGTGCGGACTTCTCTCTGCATTCATCCCTCAGCAGCACAGCTCCACTGGTCTTCCTGCTCTTCTTGATCTTGACTCTGCTTGGAAGAAACAGCCATGTCTTGGCAGTCTGCATGCAAAAGCTTTGGAGGCGGGAGTAGAAAGGGCTACAGCTCTTGCTCTGCCATCGGTGGTGGCTTTGGAGGAGGTGGCGGCAGAAGCAGGATCAGTTATGGTTCATACTCCTCATCCAGGGGAGGTGGAGGAGGCAGACATTGTGGAGGGTATACCAGCAGAAGCCTCCATAACATAGGTGGCAGCAGAAGAATTGCCGTGGGTGGATGCTATGGTGGTGGATATGGCGGCAGAATGGGTGGCTTTGGTGGAGGCTATGGAGGAGGAATGGGTGGCTTTGGTGGAGGAATGAGTTGTGGAGGAATGGGTGGCTTTGGTGGAGGAATGGGTGGCTTTGGTGGAGGAATGGGTGGTGGAGGAATGGGTGGCTTTGGTGGAGGAATGGGTGGTGGAGGAATGGGTGGCTTTGGTGGCCCTGGCTTCCCTGGAGGCATCCACCCGGTGCAAGTTGACCAGACTCTCCTGCGGCCGGTCCATGTTGAGATTGACCCCCAAATCCAGCAAGTGAAAAACCAGGAGAAGGAGCAGATCAAGACTCTTAACAATCAGTTTGCCTCTTTCATTGATAAGGTGAGAATTTAGGACCGTATTTGCTTGGAGGTGGGCGTTTTAAACAACTTTCTTGTGGGGCGGAAAGCGAATTTTTTTTCTTACCAACAAGTACTTGTTAAAGTTTGCAAGACTGCTGCCTTGGTAGCAAGTTATTATTAAGATCTTACTAAGCAGCACGGAACAATAGGCAAGGTTTTCATGCTAATAGAAGATTAAAGAGAACATCTGCAGGACATTCTGTAGATTTTCTTGCCTAGTCATCTCTTCAGCCTAATTTCTAGTGATTCAGGGTAAAGTCATCATCCTATATTTAGTTGTCCTAAGAGTTCTTACTACTGTGCTTTTCTTTTTGGTGAAACTTTCTTTTCAAGGAACTGATTCTATAAACTTAAGAGCGTTAAATACCTTTCCAACACTCTTGGATTATTTTAATTTCAATAGAAACCAAAGAAATAGAGTCCCTTGGAAGAGAATTTATGTGCAGATAGATGAAAAAAATAATTCTTTCCTTGACTTCACTACTGAAAAGATGACAGCGATGTCCAAAATTAATGCTATGGAAAATGGGGATGCTGTTTTCTATTGGCAACATCTTTTGTCCCAAAGTAAGAAGTTCAGAATGACTCAAAATTTCATAACGCTTATCATGCAGTTTAGGAGCTTGGATGATTGCATGAGCCATAATTGGGGATTTGGGAAATGATTCCCTTGGCCTCCCAAATAAGCAGGAGGTTTGCGTAGTGTGATGTCTCCCCGGGTGAGTATCTCACACACCCCTTGGTGGGCTTTCAGGTCCGCTTCCTGGAGCAACAGAACAAGGTCCTCTCCACCAAATGGGAGCTCCTCCAACAGCAAGGGCCTTCGGGGCCAAGGAAGAACCTTGATGTCATCTTTGAAAATTACATCCAGAACCTGAGGAGGAGGCTAGATTCTCTCCTGGGACAGAGGGGACAGCTGGAGTCAGAGCTGCAGAACATGCGGCAATACGTTGAGGAGTACAAAACCAAGTAAGTGCAGGGACAGACGGAGGAAGAAGGGAGCAGCCAGACGGGAGAGCTAAGACAGCTTGGAGATTTCCAGACCGTCTTGCCTCTGCAGAAATGGGACTGAGGTTGCCATGGAGGGAAGGGGGGTTCCACTCCTTGACTGATGAGCAGTCCAAGAGACTCACCTTGTCTTGTCCCCTTCAACAGGTACGAAGAAGAAATCAACAGGCGGACCGCTGCTGAGAACGAGTTTGTGGTGCTCAAGAAGGTGAGTCACAGAGGCACCAGGAGAGAGGGGGTGTGGGGGGACAGGCTGCAAAGACATTGGAAGGAGGCAGCACCAAGACGGGCAGCTGCCAACAGGAGGCATTGGCTGCCAACAGCTCTTGGGGGACAGGATGAAGCTGTTGTCTATGTGTGTGATCTTTCCTTTAGGATGTGGACTGTGCCTACATGACTAAAGTAGAGTTGGAAGCCAAGGTGGGAGCTCTGACTGATGAAATCAACTTCCTGAGGTGCATCTACGAGGAGGTAAGAGCTCTGCCTTCCCCTGGGCTGGCTGGACTTGCAACGAGGCGTGCGGTGGCCAAAGACACCGAGGCTGGGCTGGGTGCCCATGCGGACTTGGTCCGGAGAGGCTGCCTGGGGCTGCTGCTCTTTTCTCCCCTCCGCAGATGGTCAGGCTAACTCAGGTCTTGGTTGCAGGAACTGGCTCAGATGCAGACAATCAGCCGGGACCTGTCCGTGGTGGTGTCTATGGACAACAGCCGGCACCTGGATCTGGACAGCATCATCGAGGAGGTCAGGCGTCAGTATGAGCAGATTGCCCAGAACAGCCGGGCTGAAGCTGAGGCTTGGTACCAGAGCCGGGTGAGTTGGGAAGCAGTCAAGGCACCCGGCACAGGCTCTGCTGCTGGCTGCCTCCCTTGACACAGAGCAAGGGAATTGCCCGAGTTCTTGGTAGCTTCTGTCACTGACGGGTTGCTTTGTCTCCGTGCCGTCAGTACGAAGAGCTGCAGAACACTGCTGGAAGGCATGGCGACAGCCTCCGCAACACCAAGATAGAGATCCAAGAGCTGACCAGGAACGTCCAGAGGCTGCGGGCTGAGATTGAGAACGTGAAGAAGCAGGTGGGGCCTCCTCAGCATCTCGTTGCGTGATGGCATCAGGCTGGGTCGTGACTGAGCTGGGTCCCGTGCTAAGGGTAGTGCGAGGGAAACGTAGCCATTGAAATTCAGGTCCTGTGGAGGAGGTTGCTGGGTCCTGCCTATTTTCCACCCAGTTTGTGCTCTGAGGGCTGCTCCAGTGGAGCGTGTGCAGCAGGGAACTAAGAAAGTGCTTTTCTCTTTTCTTCCTCAGAACCAGCAGCTGCAGGCAGCTATTGCTGAGGCCGAGGAACGGGGTGAGATGGCCCTCAAGGATGCCAGGAGGAAACTGGAAGAGCTGGAATGTGCCCTGAGCAAAGACAAGGAGGAGCTGGCTCGCTTGCTGAAGGAGTACCAGGAGCTGCTGAACATCAAGATTGCCCTGGATGTTGAGATTGCCATGTACAGGAAGCTGCTGGAGGGAGAGGAGAACAGGTACCTCTCTTTCTATGTACCTATTTCACTACATTCTTGACAGATTATACTATGTGTGGGTAAAATCTTTGCATGCACTCTAAAGATAAATTTTGTATCACTCATGCTGCAATTTTTCACCTTAAGTAAGTTTTCCATATTTCTTATAAGAATGTTAAGTTCAAGGTTGTTCATTTGTTTTAAAGAACAATTCAGAAACTGAGAAAGAATAGGGAATATGTATCTTGTAAAAAAAGGGAAATTGTCAGCTGAAGAAATGTGCACTTCCCATCGGATTAACTGGTCCCGTTTTCCCTCACAGGCTGTGCAACGACGGCATGTCCAACGTCAATGTCTGTAAGTATCCGCATTTGTCTCCTCGTGAAGTAGTAGCAGACCGTGTCTTTTTGGAGATACAGCCTGCCTGCGGACAACGTGTATGTAACCTGTGCTTCTCTTCCAGCTGTGGTAGGCAGGACCACCATCGCTGGAGGCAGAGGAGGCATGGGCGGAGGCTTCGGAGGCGGCAGCGGCATGGGAGGAGGCTTCGGAGGCGGCAGCGGCATGGGCGGAGGAATGGGAGGAGGCGTATGCGGAGTAGGAGGAAGCTTTGGAGGTGGAAGCATGGGCGGCAGCTGTGGAATGGGAGGAGGAATGTACGGCGGTGGCTTCTCTTCTGGAAGCGGAAGGATTTGCGTCCCTGGAGGTGGCAGCTTCAGCTCTGGTGGGGGATCGTCCTCCGTACGGAGATGTGTCACGACCACCTCCGTCAAATCTTCAGGAGTGAGATTCTGAGCCCCAAAGCCCGATTGAAACAGGAAAGAATCCCCTCCTATCTTCTCCCGGCAGCAGCCCAGCCTCCTTAAATCCAGCTCTGGTGTCCTGCAATGAAATGAACTGTGTCCCTCCTGGCCCACCACGTACCGGCTCGTCTGCCTGGCTCTGTCCCATCAAGGGAGTCTCGTGGCAACGCCACATCCCGTTAGCAGCCCTGGCGAGCTGCTCGTTAGCCCCAAGCCCAGTGACGAAATAACCATCTGAGCAAAGAAAAGCCTCACCTGTGGACACCCAGCACGGAGAGCTGATTTACAGGAGGGAAACGCTCTGCCTTTCTTGCTGGGTTGTACATTTCTGGCTGCCTCGTGGCAAACGTGTATAAAACCCCTCTTTCTTCTTCTGTCCTCATGTCCCTTCCTCGATGGCCGTATCCCTGGGGTGCTTCTGCATGCAGTACATCCTGCTGCTTCCATTCACTAGCCTTTGGGGTCAGGGCAGATGTGGGGCAAGCAGGACTAGACCCTTGGCACAGCTGGGAGGCAGCATCTTCTTGGCCGGTGGCCAGAAGGATTAATCGCCCCAGGGCGGAGCACCTGGCCAGCTTTGCTCACCTGGTAGCCCCAGGCGTGCTGTAAGCTGGAGCTCTCTGGAGCCATGGCTTCCAGTGCCACTTGTCCTTGCTCTCCGTGACACCCGGTAACACCGCAGGCACACGTGGACTTCTTCTAAGGAGAGCAAAGCTTGCTCTTCAGTGCCAGGCCCCCTGTGACATGGAACAAGATGTACTGTCCCCACCTCCCTTCCTCTTCTGTTTGTGGTATGTCCTGCTTCCTCGGGATGTTGCCATTCTCAATAAATTGCAGAGAACATTCATGACGTCTTTGTGTCATTGCTTTGGAACCCCCTTCTAGGCAAGGTGGTTTTAGCTGTTGGGAAGCAACTTGGTGGGCAGGTGTGGGTCGTTCTTCTGTTCACTGTGTTGTGACTGTGCTTTGAGGGAACTGAATGGGTGTGCGGATGGAGCTAGGGACACGCGCAAGCGTGGGTGATGCCTCTTGGCTCTTATCAGTCATTGCAGAGCCTGAAAGCACAAGCCCAGCCTTAGAATTTGGGGTTCTGGGTGCTCTGTTCACACAGCGTGCAGTAAATGTGCACAGGCAGGAGCACTGGGAACCCAAACTGGAGGAATTCAGGGGGCTGATAAATTTTTGTGCAGGTCCTGATGTAGCCCCATTCTTGGAATCATGTATAGTCATTTCGACAGCACATGTCTTCATTTGTTGTGTCTTGAAACCTCCAGCACAGAGGGGTTCAGCACCGCCCCAATCAATGAGGAGGCTACAGCTACCCCGTGCCAATATTTAGGGCTCAGCCTTTATGCAAACTAGGGCCCTCAGTGCCCCATTGCTCATGTCACATCTTACCAGAGTGCTCTGGTAACGTACAAATTGCAGCTGCTCTAGGAAAGAGTTTTTATTAATCTCTCTCTTGGATTTCAGATTTTTAGGGCAGGAAGAAGCTGTGTACAGGGTATGCTGAAATCACAGACAGAAAGTGATGGGATTTGTGCAGGAATGCTGCCAGTGCATAGTAGCGAAACCAGTGGAGACCCAAACACGTTGATTGATGATGGGAATCGGCAGTGGCAGGGAGGGAGCAGACATCAGATCAGTCTGCAGTTGTCAGTTCATCTGAGTTTCCTGCCTTGGAGTGGACTTTACTATGTGGTAGGGGAGGGTGGCAATGGTAGGAGTCTTGTGGGGAGTGGTGGGAGGGTAGGTTCACACCTGCCTTTAAGAATAGATATGGACGCTGGCCAAGCACCTACCCTCTGGTCTACCAGGAGGCTGTGGCCTGGCAGGCTGTGCAACTCAGCACCCTACGAGCACCACGACTGCTTGAGAACCACGTCCTCCCCTTCATTGACCGGCAGTGGGAACACAAAGGGCCGGGAAGGCACGATTCATCCCAAACCCGTGGGCTCAGGTACCCATCAGCTCCCTTGAAAAGTCGCACAAGATCCCCCACTGTCTCCTCTTTACAGTGAGAGCAAGTGGGAGAGATTTGGTCTAGCTCAAGGAGGGGCTAGGGGAGAAGAATGTTGGTGTGCTTGATCTGAGCTTCAGTTCCTCCACCACAGGAAGAGATCAAAGAGACAGAAACCGCTTTCAGCAGTGGCTCAGGAGTCCCACAACAACCTGCTGTGAGCTGCCAGTGTCCCCGTAGCAGGTCAGGAAGCTGCAGACCTAGGAAGAGGTCCAGGCAAGGCAGTGGGGATGGTTACAGGGCCCTTGGGAGAGGGACTTCCACACCCTTTGAAGCCCAGCAGAAGTGTGCTAGAGCTGGGGAAGGTGGCTGGGTTTGGCCCAAACAGAAGATGAGCAGAAGGCAATGCCTCTGAGAAGCTGGGGCTGTGCCAAGAGCACTTTGTGGTTTGGCTTGTGGCAAGAATCGGCTGTTTTCGTTCTGACTTTTAAGACTACGTTTCTTCTCAGCTTTAAGATCTGAAACACGGCATTGTAGGCATTGTTGTGAGGAGTCATTGCGACATCCTCCTCTCTGCTGCCAGAATGTCTTTGCTGTGCGAGATCCAAAGCTGCAGCCTGGCTTGGTCTCCATCTACGTTTTCTGCAGAGTTTACATTTTGCCCTGTGTTGATGATTTTGCTGTGCACAGCTCCTTGCGTAAGAGATCTGAAGGAACGGCTGGAGCCTAGGCTTGGTATTAATTCTTACCGGGAGGAGGCTGAAGTGACTCCAGGTTTGGCGTAATCTTCACATCTTGTCTGAAGACGTCAGAGTGACTCAATCTGGGCGTCTTATCTGTATGTGCTGGATGTGGTCAGCATCCAGGCATTTGGCTGACTTAACAGATCTTCCCCCTCGTCGTGGAGCTGCCATGTGGGATGTTACAACCAAGTCATGCTGCCTGCCGAGAAAGGCAGCTACCGGGCGTTTGGCAATCTGGAGGGAGGCCATGAGAAGAGATGACCTGTTTTCTCTAACTAAAAACCGAGCTACCCTGCACCTTCCCGGGACTGCACATCATGAGCGAGTGCGCTGGACTGCAGAATGACCTGGAGCACTTACCTCTCCATTTTGGAGGTAACGACCGAGAAATAAGACCCTCTTCATTCAAGCTGCTTTTGAAAGGGAAGGTGTCCTCTCCCTGCTGTAGGGATGGCTGTCCGTTCTCCAGCTGCCACCCGTCACAGAGGGCAGGCCATGCACATCTGGAAAACCCTTGGCCAACTGTGACTTGAGTCCCTCAAGGGTAGGATGACCCTTGGCCAACTGTGACTTGAGTGCCTCAAGGGTAGGACAACCCTTGGCCAACCGTGACTCGAGTCCCTCAAGGGTAGGACAACCCTTGGCCAACCGTTACTTGAGTGCCTCAAGGGTAGGACAACCCTTGGCCAACCGTGACTCGAGTCCCTCAAGGGTAGGACAACCCTTGGCCCACCGTGACTTGAGTCCCTCAAGGGTAGGACAACCCTTGGCCAACCGTGACTTGAGTCCCTCAAGGGCAGGACAACCCTTGGCCAACCGTGACTTGAGTCCCTCAAGGGTAACGTTCTCCACTCCCCTACGCCCCGTTCTGTGAAGAGTCTGTGGTGTCAAGCAGCCTCTGTCTCGGGCACAGTCAATGGCATTTGTGTTTCTGATTCCTCTGGTGGCTTTTGAAAGTGATTCTCTGGGCTGGTTTTTCAAACGCTGTGAAGTGTCTGTGGCTGAAGGCTGATACCTGGTGACGCTTTCAAACAACATTTAGTTGCACAAGTCTTATGGGCGACCGTGAAAACTCAAACACACATGTATATTCCACTTTGGAAGCTTAAATAGAGTATAATATTGGACTGCTGAAATGCTTAGAAGGCTTTAAAATAGATTTCCCTTGACATTTATTGATGATTTTCAGGGACTAAGCACTAGGAAAATACTGGGTTTTTTTCTTAAATTTCATACATGTAGCGGAAATGTATATTTGATTAATGAGAGCCAGAAGACATCTGCAAGATGTCTTTCCTACTTCTTAGCCAGATAGCTTCTGAACAAAACTAAACATTACTGTTTTCTAGTTTGAAGCAGCAGCTGCTGTCTTAAAAATACATTTTTCTAAAGTGAATTTGGTCAGCACCCCTTCCCTCCCCCACGCCAAATTTACTGTGGTCAAAGGTGTGGGCACAGATGCCATAACCTCTTAAAGCACACTTCATTAACAGCAATACTTTAACTGTTATTACTTAAGAAAGCATCAGAGCTTCTTCTACCTTTTAGTTGCCCCTTATTTTAAAATGATCAAGTACGATGAACTCAGCCTGATCATTTACCTACCAACCTAAGTAAAGAAAAAATTATTTTAACAAGTCACTGTTATCTCTGCCTGCATTTCTCTGTTATTTCTCTGTCTTCAGCCATCATTACCACACCTAGTGCCCGAAGCGTCCTTTCAGTCCTCTGCAGGTTCGGCAGTCCCCGTGGCCATCTGAAAAGCACAAGGAAGGAGCTTGGACATCCTTGTTCTCTTGCTCATTCCATGCTGGTGCTCAGTACCTGGTTATCTCAGGCTCTGGGAGACACATTTTGCAGGAATGTGCCCTAGAAGAAGGCCCTTCCATCCCAACTGATGCTCTTAGGAAAGGAACTAAGCACCTCCTTTCCAGATAAAAAAGAAATGCTGACCGTTGTTAAATGTTAATGTGTGGTATTTTCGCTCTGCACTGGGAAACTGTCTCTTGGAAAGCCCTCAGCAATTTTCCGCTTAAGAGGGAGATTTGGGGTGTGCTTGGGGGAATTGTGAAAGTCTCGTTCTAGTTGGTTTTCACCAAAATGCTTGCCTGACATCGAGTGTCAGTTCAAAAGATCCAGATCCAGACAAACTGCGAAATCGTTAAGAACAGATAGAAAGGTGGGAGGAGGGAAGAACATGACTACATCATTGTAAAACATATTTTTCCAGATGCCATAAAGATATGAGAGTCCACTTACTCATTGAGACCTGTTTCAATGCTCTTGCTCTTTTATTCTCTTCTGCATTGCAAAGCGTATTTCTGGGTGGAGTCAACAATTTGGCAAAAATTGTTAACCGCACCAAGCTGATGAAGACAGTAAATTTGTTTCCTCTTCACGCCCTTGTAGACCCAGCCCACCTCCAGAAACAGATAAAAGGGAATGCCTGAAGCTGTGGAGCCAGAGAAGACTGTGCAGACTTCTCTCTGCATTCATCCCTCAGCAGCACAGCTCCGTTGGCCTTTCTGCTGTCCTCAACTCTGCTTGGAAGAAACAGCCATGTCTCGGCAGTCAATCTGTAGAAGCTTTGGAGGCGGAAGCAAAAGGGGATACAGCTCTTGCTCTGCCATCGGTGGTGGCTTTGGAGGAAGTGGGGGCAGAAGCAGGATCAGCTATAGCTCGTTCTCCACATCCAGGGGAATTGGAGGCAGCGGACGTTGTGGAGGTTTTAGCAGCAGGAGCCTCCATAACCTGGGTGGCAGCGGAAGAATTTCCATAGGTGGCTCTTATGGCGGTGGATACGGATGTAGAATTGGTGGCTTTGGTGGAGGCTATGGAGGAGGATTTGGCAGCATTGGAGGAGGTGTCATTGGTGGAGGAATAGGCAGCTTTGGTGGTCCTGTGAGAGGTGGTCCTGGGTTCCCTGGAGGCATCCAGCCGGTGCAGGTTGACCCAACCCTCCTGCGGCCGGTCCATGTTGATATTGATCCTCAGATCCAACAAGTGAAGTGCCAGGAGAAGGAACAGATCAAGACTCTTAACAATCAGTTTGCCTCTTTCATTGACAAGGTGAGAGGCTGGAACTGTATTTTCTTGGGAATGGGGGCTCTGAGGAACTTTCCTGTGCTGTGGAGAGAGAAATATTGTCCTTCTCAGCTCAGTGTTGGCAGGTCTGGAAGGCTGGTAGGGTTTTCAGTGAGTGCTACTACGGAAATGAAAAATTTTTACATCCACAGAGAAACCGAAGCACTTTCTCTAGATTTGGTTGATCCAAATTCTTCCTTAGCTTTTCTCTCTAGTGTTCTCTGTGCAGTCAGGCCAAAGTGATTATGATATACTCAGTTATCCTAAGCGGTTCTTTAAGTCTGTCCTTTTTCAAGGATAGCTTTGTCTCGAGGAACTTGGAACTCTCGAGGAATGAGCTTTCAAGTAATTCCTGGCTGTTCCTTATTTCATTTCAAGTACAGATGAATATTCTTTAGACTGTCTGCACTGGGAGAACATTGGTTATAAACGCGCTTCATAGTTTTTTAAATATATGACATATGTATTGAATACTTCTTGTATCTGATAAGAGGAATGTTCTCTGATATTGAGACATATGGGATTTCATTCACTGGAAGGTAAAAAATTATCTGATGCTTCTGCAAATTAATGAGGGTCAAAATTGGCAACGAGAAATGGCAATAATCTGTAAATCTGGAATGTAATCATTCCAACAGAGAACAAAAAAAGAGCAGAAATGCAGGAGTAGAAAAGAGGAGAAATTCAAGGATAACTGAAAAAAGAGGAGAATGAAAGGAGGAATCTTCTTCTTGGAAAACTGGCTTTCAACTAGACACAGTCCTGTTGGGGATTTGGGAAATGATTCCCTTGGCCTCCCAAATAAGCAGGAGGTTTGCGTAGTGTGATGTCTCCCCGGGTGAGTATCTCACACACCCCTTGGTGGGCTTTCAGGTCCGCTTCCTGGAGCAACAGAACAAGGTCCTCTCCACCAAATGGGAGCTCCTCCAACAGCAAGGGCCTTCGGGGCCAAGGAAGAACCTTGATGTCATCTTTGAAAATTACATCCAGAACCTGAGGAGGAGGCTAGATTCTCTCCTGGGACAGAGGGGACAGCTGGAGTCAGAGCTGCAGAACATGCGGCAATACGTTGAGGAGTACAAAACCAAGTAAGTGCAGGGACAGACGGAGGAAGAAGGGAGCAGCCAGACGGGAGAGCTAAGACAGCTTGGAGATTTCCAGACCGTCTTGCCTCTGCAGAAATGGGACTGAGGTTGCCATGGAGGGAAGGGGGGTTCCACTCCTTGACTGATGAGCAGTCCAAGAGACTCACCTTGTCTTGTCCCCTTCAACAGGTACGAAGAAGAAATCAACAGGCGGACCGCTGCTGAGAACGAGTTTGTGGTGCTCAAGAAGGTGAGTCACAGAGGCACCAGGAGAGAGGGGGTGTGGGGGGACAGGCTGCAAAGACATTGGAAGGAGGCAGCACCAAGACGGGCAGCTTCCAACAGGAGGCATTGGCTGCCAACAGCTCTTGGGGGACGGGATGAAGCTGTTGTCTATGTGTGTGATCTTTCCTTTAGGATGTGGACTGTGCCTACATGACTAAAGTAGAGTTGGAAGCCAAGGTGGGAGCTCTGACTGACGAAATCAACTTCCTGAGGTGCATCTACGAGGAGGTAAGAGCTCTGCCTTCCCCTGGGCTGGCTGGAGTTGCAACGAGGCGTGCGGTGGCCAAAGACACCGAGGCTGGGCTGGGTGCCCATGCGGACTTGGTCCGGAGAGGCTGCCTGGGGCTGCTGCTCTTTTCTCCCCTCCGCAGATGGTCAGGCTAACTCAGGTCTTGGTTGCAGGAACTGGCTCAGATGCAGACAATCAGCCGGGACCTGTCCGTGGTGGTGTCTATGGACAACAGCCGGCACCTGGATCTGGACAGCATCATCGAGGAGGTCAGGCGTCAGTATGAGCAGATTGCGCAGAACAGCCGGGCTGAAGCTGAGGCTTGGTACCAGAGCCGGGTGAGTTGGGAAGCAGTCAAGGCACCCGGCACAGGCTCTGCTGCTGGCTGCCTCCCTTGACACAGAGCAAGGGAATTGCCCGAGTTCTTGGTAGCTTCTGTCACTGACGGGTTGCTTTGTCTCCGTGCCGTCAGTACGAAGAGCTGCAGAACACTGCTGGAAGGCATGGCGACAGCCTCCGCAACACCAAGATAGAGATCCAAGAGCTGACCAGGAACGTCCAGAGGCTGCGGGCTGAGATTGAGAATGTGAAGAAGCAGGTAGGGCCTCCTCAGCATCTCGTTGCGTGATGGCATCAGGCTGGGTCGTGACTGAGCTGGGTCCCGTGCTAAGGGTAGTGCGAGGGAAACGTAGCCATTGAAATTCAGGTCCTGTGGAGGAGGTTGCTGGGTCCTGCCTATTTTCCACCCAGTTTGTGCTCTGAGGGCTGCTCCAGTGGAGCGTGTGCAGCAGGGAACTAAGAAAGTGCTTTTCTCTTTTCTTCCTCAGAACCAGCAGCTGCAGGCAGCTATTGCTGAGGCCGAGGAACGGGGTGAGATGGCCCTCAAGGATGCCAGGAGGAAACTGGAAGAGCTGGAATGTGCCCTGAGCAAAGACAAGGAGGAGCTGGCTCGCTTGCTGAAGGAGTACCAGGAGCTGCTGAACATCAAGATTGCCCTGGATGTTGAGATTGCCATGTACAGGAAGCTGCTGGAGGGAGAGGAGAACAGGTGAGACCTGCTCTCAGGTTGGCCTGACCAAGGTACTGTCTCTCCTTGGGATAGACTGAGGTTTAATCATCCCTCACAACCCATTTAATGTTGGAATTTTATTTACTTCCATTTTTTCCCCCAAGTTTTTAAGCCCAAAATAGAAACGAGGTCCTCACAGGGAATATTTCTCAGTGGTTTTGATTGATGTTAAACGAAACGGGAAATAAAAGGATTACTTGGGAAACTGCGTGGAGCTTAATTGCTTTCTATTATATTAGGTTTACAACTTGTGTTCCTTTCCCTACACAGGCTCTGTGGAGATAACCCGTCCAACGTAAATGTCTGTAAGTATCTGCACATCGTCTTCTCTGCAGAATGGCTTTTACCCTGGGTTTCGTGAGGATTCCCAGGGTGTCACTTGACGTACAGTGAGCCTGTCCTTCTCTTGCAGCTGTGGTAGGCAGAACCACCATTGCTGGAGGCAGAGCTGGTGGCTTTGGAGCCGGCAGTGGCATGGGAGGAGGAGCATGTGTGGTCGGAGGAGGAAGCATCGTTGGAGGCAGTTGTGGTGTGGGAGGAGGAGTACTCAGCGGTGGCTTCTCTTCTGGAAGTGGAAGAATGTGCAGCTCTGGTGGTGGCAACTTCATCGGAGGGGGTGGATCCTCCTCTGTGCGCAGATGTGTCACAACCACAACGGTCAAATCTTCAGGTGTAAAATACTGAGCCCTGACCTCAGTCCCTCCAAGGAAAGAAGCATCTTTTCCTTTCTCCAGCCAGTAGCACAGCTCCTTCCATCCTGAACCGGTATCCAGCAAAGAAAGGAACCATTTCCCTTATAGCTCACAACCTCCTTAAATCACCCTGCCCAAGGGGAGATTTGCAGCGAAACACCACCCTGTTGGCAGACCCTGGACCCTCTCTGAGCTCCACCAGTCTCCAAGGATGAAAGATCTCCCTTGTGGGTACCAGGGACTGCAGAGCTCATCCGAGCACCTTTCGCTGCGCTTCTCGCTGCTACCCCCCGGCTGCTGCGCTGGCTGAGGAGGAACGTGTATAAAACTGCTCTTTCCTTTTACTTTTTAAGGTCTCTTTTTTAATGGCCATGTTTCCTTTGCGACTTCAGCGTGTCCTGCGTGTTACCCACATGCTTGTTTCAGCTATATCAGGAATTCACGTAGGCAGAAGAAACGTGATAATGTCTCATAGTCAGATTTAGGAGTGAGAAACAGGTCTCTGGAAATGTCCACCTTCCCTCGGTGGAGTAACTTGGCAGCTTTAATATTTTATAGACTCCTTTCCCTCTTCTCCTTCACACCTGACGTATGTATGGCCTTACCACAAACCTTCTGTTGCGTGAACCCTACTGCATGGTTGCTTTCTACCAGCACCCCTTTCCTCAAGTTCTTTCATTACCAATAAACTGCAGAGAGATGAAAAGATATCTTTGTGTCGTCTTATCACTTAACGGTCCCCAGGGGAGGGAAAACACGCTTTGTTGTCTGCCATAGGGAATGGCAATGCCTACGGTGCTCTGTCCTATGGTGGAAATCACTGAGCACCATGAACCGCCCAGCTGAGGTGAGGAGGAGGAAGATGACCCTTCTCTGTCCTATAACGAGGTGCCATCTTGCTCCTCCACAGTAGACTCCCCATCTCTCTGCGGGGTGGGAGAGCCATAGCTGTGAGGAGTGTGGCTCAGGAAGGGAACATGCGATGTCAACCTGGTGGCCATGTGGTACGGGGATGGTGCTTGTCCCAAGCATAGCAGGATGAAGTGTCCAGCCCTCAGTCGATGGGCACCTCGGGAGCGAGGCAGGCAGGGCCACCAGCGGGGACATTGTGGTTGGGATGTGGCAACGAATGGCGGCAGTTGGTCCATGGTGATCTGGATGTGATGGTTTGAAGATGGTGGTCTGAACAGGGCAGTTGTGGCATTTGGACGGGGCTGTTTGAACACGGCCGTTGGGATGTAGCAGTTGGACTTGGCAGATTGAACACAGCCATCAGAATGGGTGGTTTGAACATGGCCCTTGGGCTGTGGCAGTTTGAACATGGCCCTTGGGATGTGGCAGTTAGCGCCAGCCCTCACCACGCTGTCATCCCAAGAGGACACGCAGCCAACCCATCCCCACCACGCAGTGGCTCAGTCCTGATGGTGCCTGGAGCTCCCACCCAGGTGCCCTGGAGGCCTCAATGGGGGAGGACACCAGCGACAGGTCTCCAGTGGCGGTTAATGCACCGACGAAGAGTGGTTGTCCTCCGCCGCCGGCTGGCACAAGGGCGAGCAGCACCATCTATCTGATGAGCAGGGCTCTTACATGGGCACCCACACCTCATACGTGAGCGGTGGGAAGGCCTGAAGATGCTATGGGGACACAAATTACTCATGAAAAAAAGCAGCGTGAAAGTATGAGACGCAGCCTCGAACCTGCTATTATAGCTCCAGATTGCCCAGCCAGGTTAGTCATTAGCCCTCTCTAAATAACATCCCATTGCAACCAAATTAATTTGATTAATTCTTGGCTGGCTTCTTCTCCAGTACTGGGAGGAGCGAGAGCCAGACCAGTAGGTGAATCAACCCTGACTGTACGGTAGTGTGCGCATTATCCCGGTGCAGTCTCGGTGTTTGTCAGATAAAAGTACGGAAAGGGAGAAGATCTGTGCTGCAGAGTCCTTGCTGTCTAAATGAACAAAAGAAACGAGGAAGAAATTATAGTTCTTATTTGAACTAGTGTTACTTTCATGCTGCTTTTCTTATTTTCCCCCAAATATTCTTTCAGTTGACACACCTGGCTTCTTAATCTGATGTTTATACCAGGCTATAACATGCCTTATTCTCTTTTTTGAATAAACAATGACATTTCTGATTCTAAAATTTATAGGTTGGGATGGGAGAGACCAAGTTTCCTACTTCCTCATCCCAGTGAAGAGTCCAAGGACAGGTACAGACCAAGATGGAGCAAAGCCCTAGAGCGTTCCTGGGGACTTCGCTGGGAGGACGGCTGAGAGGCTGAAGATCTCCAGTGTGTTGAAAGCCAGGAAGCCAAAGATGCAGGCTTCATCCTGCAGAAAACCACAGGCATAAGTTCCCTGAGTTTTTCCTGGAGAGGGGCCAGACTATAACACGGAGGTGCCGGAGTTTATCTTTCCCATCTGCTGTGCTCATGAAAAAGGGAGTAATGCTAATTGCTCAAGTACCTCGTGCTTGAATGAAAGATCCTAACAGCCCAGTGACTGGGCTCCCCTTCATTTGCTCCGTGGGGCACTGTGCTAGCTCCAGTGTAAAAGCAGATCCCTATTTGCAGCAATGGGGTGTGTTTCGCTTAAAACAAGTGAATTTACTTGTGAAACAGCCTCAGTGTGATCAAGCAATGATAACTCTTCAATACTTTTTGGTAGAGCTGTTGCCATTTTGGACATAGAGGATAAAAAATACAGAATAAATATATTTTTCGTTGGTTTGTAAGTTCTGGTTTTCTACAGAGAAGGACATGTGCTGTCTGTGCTGATATAAAATCTGCCCCAGGGAGTCTCCTGTAGGCTCTGCTTAGGTGCTCACCAGAACCTGCCTGCATTTTCAGACCATTTTTGGCTTGCAAAGATTGGAGTTCAAAGTGGGATGGCAAATGCCTTACTCCTAGTGTTTACCACTGAGTCTCCATCACTCAGTCCGAGTAACGTGGGGTTGTGAGATACAGTCTGGGATTGCCAGCCTCTCCAGTCACCAACTGGTTTAGTGTAAGACCACTGGTGGCTAGATGACCTGCGGGTCAGAGGACAGTTAGGTTCGAGCTGGTGGGACTCAGAGCACTCTTCCACCAAGCATTGTCAAGGTGGAACAGAAAGGAGATCTCACCCTCAACAAAGCCAAAAGCAAAGCATATGAACTTTGCAGAGCCCTCAGTGGAGCCAAAGAGGAGCTTGGCCATGCACTGAAGGAATATCAGGACTTGTTGAGTGTGAAGATGCCCTGGACATTGAGATTGCCATATGCAGGAAGCTGCTGGAAGGAGAGGAGAGCAGGTAGATGTCTGTTATATAACCTGGTTCAGCGCGCGAGTGGTGCAATATTCTTTGTGTTAGGACATGGAAAGAAATATAATAGGTGCAATATTTTATGAGCTTATTGGGGAATGAATCCAGGTGGCATTATATTGGCTGTAATTAGAGCTGTAATGAGTTTTTAATTGTTACTAATCATGTATATTATGGGAGGGCCTCAGAAGCTACCCTTGGGTTGGTCACCATGCAAATACGGAGAAGACTCACCCACTTTGTAGTCGAATTGGATATGAGTGAATAGCTGGTAAGCAGGAAACATTTGCTTTTATGAGTGGCACTGCTTTGTTGAAAGGATGGGAACATTGTCTCCTGAGAGGTAATCTGCCTCTGCATCCCCAATACTGTATTAATATGGCAAGTATCTCCTGAGCACCTGGAGTCCTTCATGATCCTGAAGGATCAGATGTTCAGGGCAATGGAGATGAGGTGCAGAGGTTATAGGAGGTTAAATGCGGAAATCAGCATCCTTTGGGCCCTTATCTGCACTTCAAACAGCAACGCCCCCAGCTCACTCACCTCCAACTGGACCTGTCTAAGTTCAAAACTAGCTCAAATACTCACTAGAAAACCCACTGACTTTCTCAAGAGAGACTGACATCAGCATACCATGGAAGCAGCAATGACCGCGAAGTATCTGGACTTGGAAGGAGTTTTAAAACCCAACGGTCAAAGACCTAAAAGCTTCTGTGAGCAAACACATTGACAAACATACCTAAAGCTATGTAGCTACCAAAGAAATTTAGCTAAGGAGCAAAGTGAAGCTCTTCTGTTTGCTTTTTCAAGCTGTGCTCCTGTTCTTTTCTTCTAAATGCTAAAACACCTCCTTCCTTGCCTCTTCGGATCCTGGCTGCTCTTGTCTTGGATCCATCACGAGTGAAACTGCTTTTGTTGTCGGTCTCCAGGGATGTCTTGTGCCAGCAGGGCGAATCTTGCTGACTGGCTTACTGGGATCCAAAGGAGTCCATGTCCTAGAGCATCATCTAGGGCTTTGCAGGAGAATTTGGGCCCTTCATCTAAGTTAATATTCACCTCAACTTTGATTGTAGAGATTGTGCCAACAGTCAAGTGCCTTTCATCCCAGCCTTTTCTTCCTGTTTGATGTCAGCCCCGTTCCTCTGTGAGAGTGCTCAATGAACTGCAAGCAAATCACACGCTGCTCCTCTGTTATGTGTCTCTGAACAAAATATCTGCTCCCACATAGCCAGGTGACCTGGATGGGTGCTGCCAGCCGGATGTGGTGTACCTCCAGCTCCCTCCTGGCTCAATTTCATCCAGTGCTCTCTCAGCTAAAGCTGGGACGGGTAGAGCAGGATTTGCAGAACTTATGGCAACCACATCGACTGTGTCTGGTGCTGACAGCAAAACTTCCTCCTCTTCTTCCTCACACCCACTCTGGCTTGGATGCTGGTGCTTCTCTGCCCTTCATCTTGCTTCCACACTCGCTAGCTCTGCCCTAAGAGTGGGCTGATATTCCTTTAGGTTTACACTCACGACGCCACAATCCACATTTTCTGACCAGCTCTATTGCTGGTGCCCATCAGGCCTAGCTGAAAGTCTACATGACATGGCATGGCATGGCATGGCATGGCATGGCATGACAACATCCACTCTTCACTAGAAGTATGGGTTGAAGCAAGTCTACATCTCCCGTAGCCTGGGGACCAGGGCTTGCTGGGCAAACCTGATGAAGATAGGGTAGACACAACGACAAAATGCCACTAGAGGGCTTGCAGCCTGTGCAAGGGACACTGCCCCGTTCTCACACACACCTGAACATGCTCTTGTCCTCCAGGTCGATGACAAATTGACTTTCCCATAAATTATCGGTCAGGCTGAGATGGGAATTTCAGGTTGTGTAGAAAACCACGACCTAAAGGAAGGATCGGCTCCATTCTTAGTGCAGGCATCACTCGCAAGTGGCAGCCTGGTGAAAGATGAAAGGACAAGTAGTGTGTTGCATTTGCCGATAACCGCGTTTGTGGCAGACCCGTCTGAGCTGCAGGTCCTCTGCCTTGCCTGATCTTTACAGGGTTTGATATGGGGCCAGAATCAACGGAAACAGGAACCAGTCCTTGTCTCAGACTTGGACAACCACTTCATGGTGGTCCTGGAGGTCCTCAGACCAGCCTCCTTTCCTCCTCCCCCACAAAACTACTCTCTGAAGTCCCTAGAATAAATTCTCTAATTTTTTTGTGCCTCCACAGGTGTTTGAAATCTGCTGGAGTAAAAGCTGGGCTGGCAGCCAAGGAACCAAGCCCTTCAGCTCACTTGCATTGCTTGCTTTTCACCTCTCCAACCAAGCCCAGCTCCTTACAGACATACGAAGAGGAAATACACTGATCCTCTGTTACAAGGTCTGTTTTTGTGCTACAGCTGTGTCCATTTGAAGTCAAGCAGCTGAATAAGAGCTGTGGTATTGTCTTACTTGCCAGCAGCACAGCCTGCTTGAAACCTTTTGGGGTGAGAACGAAATGGCTTCTGTGGCTTTGCAGTAGAAGTCTCTCCAGAAGTGGTGGGAATAGAAGTGTTTCCTACAGGTTGGAAGCTCTCAGCTGGGAGGGCCCTTTGGTGCTGAGTGCTCCTAAGGTGGTGTGGCAAATCTGTTTGGTGAAAATAGGTTGTTTGTTGGAAAAAGATATGCCAGTTCCCCTCCATCACATCTTCTGGCATCCGAGAAGTCACCCTGAACCAAGACTTTCTGGCACCTCTCAATCTAGATGTTGACCCTGAGGTCCAGAAGGTGCAAATGCTGGAGAAGGAGCAAATCTACATCCTCAATGAAAACATTGCCTCCTTTGTTGACAAGGTAGGAGTTGTAATTTTTTCACTGTTACACTTGTAAAGCCTTCTGGTGGGATATGGCGTTCAGGGGTAGGTAGATAGGTCCCTTTTCTGGAATATTAGGTAGGCAAATTGGGGCTTGGACAGGGGAGTTCATCTCGTGCTTGGATGCGACAGGCTGTGATGGCGGAGGTTACTCACACCAGGCTACCAAAGCATTGCTAAATGCAATGGGATACTTCAGGCTCTGGGCATCCTTTGGCCGTGCTGAGTGCTCAGTGGTTATTTTTACACCAAGCTGTGCAGCAAACTGCTGCTCTGGATGGTTTTTAAGGCACAGACTGTGCCAAGCACCACTAGAGGGCTCAGAAAAGGTTTTAAATGCATAAAAGATAGATCTAAATTACTCTTTACTGCAAAGCATTAGCAGTCTATCTCCCCACAGGGTACAGAGCCAGCATGCCTGTGGCTCCAAAGGGTTTTTGGTGACAATGTGTAAACGGTTTTGTTTGTACAGCACCTAGCACAGACAATTGATGGCCCCAACAGAGGTTCCCAGCGACAATAAATAACCGTATTTAAAACTTTTGTATATTGTCGACTGCTTCTGGCTTGGGAAGAATCGAAAGCAGCATGATTTGGGAAAGACTGTGATCTTTTGAGTCATAGGGTTACTCCTAGCAGTCTGCAACTCGCCAGGCTCTTCCCAGCACTGGCATGCCTTCGCCAGTGGTTCCGGTGTGCAAATCTGCCTCTGTTCCTGTGGACTGGCATTCTTCTGCCTTGGTGAGCAAAGTGCAGGCGCAGGCCAGGGTGGAAATGGCTGGTGGATGAGATAATTCCCGAGATGCTAATACTTCAGTTCCAGCCGTCTTGGGCCATGTAGCAACGCTGATAATTTCCTGCTAACATGGACAAGAGTTGCAGCATGTCCCCTAACAGACCTGAGTGCTCAGCAGATTTTTATTCTTCTTCCCCAAACCAGAGGTTGAATGTGGACCTGGGAGAACTTCCTTTGCTAAAGGACAACTTTGAGTGGCAGCTCATCATGGGTTCCTCTTGAAGTGCCACAACTGCCCATGGTCACCATTTGAAATGCCTTATCCCTGTACCACAATATGAGCTGCACTGTGTGGAGGTTTTGAGCAATCAAACCAGCCTTCATAGATTTTATGACATTCTCCCACCTAAGACAAACCATACAGAATCACAGAATCGTATAGGTTGGAAAAGACCTTTAAGAGTCCAACCATAAACCTAACACTACCAAGCCCACCACTACACCATGTCCCTAAGCACCTCATCCAAACGGCTTTTAAATCCCTCCAGGGATACTAAATGTTGCCCTATGAAGCTTGCCCTAAATCCTACAGACTTACGTTGTGTGCAGTAATAGCAACCCCCATGTTGTGCACTTGCATGATAAATACCGCTGCAGTGCAGCCTGGGCCTCTGAGCAAACCGTGTCCATCCCCAGCCCTTCCCTGACACTTATAGCCAGCGTGTGAACAGATCCCCCGGGCCGTGAGACGGGCAACCAAATACCGTATCCTACCCAGACAGCTTTTCCAGATCAGAGGGACGCGGTAGCCTGAACCACCAACTCCTGGCTAGTGCTGTGCACAAGCAGGCACAAAACGCGCGTGGTCCCAAGGAGCGCTGGTGGGAGGCGATGGCACGCTGCCCTCCCTGGGCCCATTGCACCACCAGCTCAAAGGTGCGTGTCAGCAAGCCGTGCCCAAGGTACCACGCAAAACCTGCTGGCCCAGACCCAGACAGTGCTCCACGGCAGTGGCTGTGCTCCAAAAGCAATCAGACGCTGGTCTGGCATGCAGCGAGGGTGAGGTGGCTGCTGGTCTCCACTTCTTTGGAAAAAGCTGAATTAAGGGCTTGGCTGCAAAATGACGTCGTGCAGTTGCTGCTGTGAACTAGAGTTTTTAACTGGGAGATGCCATGAGATAGGAGCGCGTTGATTTGCTGGGGCAGCACCAGGTCCTGAGTTTTGGACACCGTATGGCCTTGGTGTCTGGTTAAAGAAGTGTGAGTGTGGGACTGCGACAAAGTTAGCATGATGGGACGGATCTTCCAGGGATAGTACCATTTATGGTGGTCTAAAGTGCTCCTGAAAGGAAGGTATCTCATGATGCCACAGGTCTCTTGAGAGGATGAATACTGGGGAATCTTCTACCTTTGTGTCAGACTCAGTTGCTGGTTCTCATCACATCCACCACCAGTCAGACCATTGCAAACCCAGGAGAGACTGATGGAACGTGGCTTGTCTGAAACTGGACAATATACCTGGCAGAACCCCTCTGATGGAAGACTCCTCTTGGCTAAGAAATGCCATCCTTTAGAACACCGCTGGCATTACCCGTAAGGCTGTGTCAAAAGAAACTTTGACTAACGTTGCTATTACGTGGGGAAAGAAAGATACCTTCGAGGATGGATTCTCCAGAGGGGGAATCACCTTCGGGAGGTGGTGGTCTCTCTTCATCAGCTTTGCAAAGAACCTAAATGGCTAGATTAGCCAAAATACTTCCTCTCAGAGTTGGGCATCACGTGATGCCTACACTAGGTGACTTCTCTTCAGACCTTTCCCTTGCTGGGCAGGAGGTCTAGCCTGAGAATAATCGAAGTTCTGGTGCCTTTTGTGTTGCTTTACCTTTTCTCCGCCTGTTTTGTTGTCCTGTGGATGCTGTTATTGCTGCTGCCGAGCTAATGATAGCAATTGAGGTTCCAATAACTCAAGAGTGATTTAATCAATTGATCGCAAAGTCTGACCTTGATTGGACTAATTATCAGCTCTAAGCCAATTGGGAGGCCAGCCCAGGTGATATGTGAGTGTGACTGGGTGTGGTGAACTTGGCAGATGTAATGACACTCTACCCAGAGAAGGCAGCACTGGGACCCACTTCTTTTGTAGGCTGGTAATCACATTGTTTACTGGATTCTGAACATCTGCCAGAATTATTTCCAGCTGTTTCAACTTCCTGTGGGAAGGGATGTTATTAAAATTGTTCTCAATCATAAACAGTGTCTTTTGATCCTTGCCATATCCCTCTTAGCATGTTCTCTACCTCTACTCTCTGACCAAGTGAAGCGATTCCCAAGGTCCCAAACCCTTAGAGAGGCCATTCCTGCGAGCACTGATGGCTGGTGTCAACGACTGAAGTTCCAGCAACTCCCTTTACTTATCCCCACTGTAGATCTTGATTGGGAAGCTGCCCTAGTATTTTTTCTCTATTTATATCACGGATGCCACGTACGTGGACTATTTCTCCGCTGGGAAGCAGCTGCACATAGAAAATAGTCATGTTTTCTCATGACACCTGGTGCATTTAACCTAGAGTTCAACCCAGTTTCCTCTTCATCCTCATTTTTCTTCTTCTTCTTCTTTTTTTTCCCTCTGCAGGCTGTGTCTCTCCTCCTCCTGAAGCCCTTTCGAGATTTCATCTCTGCCTTGCTCCAGCACCATACGCCCCAGCTCAAGGGCATCAGCTGCAGGTTTGCTGTGTGTGGAGGAACTGGGACTTGCTCAGCCTTTAAGAGATCTCAGGGATCAGAAAGCGTGATATTTTGCATTAGGTTAGCCAATAAAGTAAAAAAAGTAATAAGCTTCTACTTCATCCACTCACTACAGTTAATAAAAACAGCAATAGAAAAATTACTTCACTATTTTCATACATTACATTAAATTGATACTTTCACATTCTTGTAGGGGAAGTAAGTAACTAACAGATATCATAATTATGATTAGTATTTTCTGAATAGGCAATTTAATATTATATGTCATTACAAGTAAGTTATTGACTTGTTTGCCTTCCTGTTAACCCAGAATAATTGGCCATTTCTTAAAATAGCCATTAGTCATTTGTTAACGGGATTGCAAGGTAAAGTAATATTTTGTTTTGTATTAGAAGAATACTTGCTGGTCCAGACCTGAGACTGAAATCAAGCCTTAACACAGCCCACCTCTCTCTCCATTCAAAGTGTCTCAAGCAGGCAAGACAAAGATGGGAAGTGACCGACTCCTAGAAGTAGGGGACCTACCCCACGCCAGGTAGAATTCATCCTGCCTAACTCTGGCTTTCTCAAAGTCAAAGGTCTAATCTAAAGCCATCATGCAGGCTCCCTGCACAATCAAAGAGAGAGGTTTGTAGTTCCAGGGGCAGCTCTCCTTGCTCCTCATAGGCTTTCCACCACTTCCCATGCCGTGTCTCCTTAGCTTGCCTTGCTGTCATGGTACTTATGAGCTGAGCACTTGGTTCCAACCTCTTATAGGTTGGTCTGTGCTGCCCTTGACCTCTTGGTCCCCACCTTATTCTACTGATTGTCCTTCCTCCACTCAAAAAGAAATCAGTCACGTGCAAGCAGAGATGCACTGTTGCTTCTTACCATCTGAAATGCTGTGGTCCACCGGTCGCTTTATGGAGCGGTGTCCGTATTATGTCGCTTTATGTCCATATTATGGAGCAGCTCCTGATGGAGAAGCCAATGGCAGGTACTGTGCCAAGTTCCTCCTTATCTATCCACTGAGCTCACTGGGGTGGCCAGGTCTGCCCCCTCACCTTCAATCCTAGCCTCCACCTTGGTTCTGCGCAATTCGACCAAAGCATTTCCACAAAATGCTTCTATTTACCAAAGATAAAAGATTCTGCCCCCCCCGCCCCCCCAACATTCCCAATCAGCAGCACTCACTTACATCAGTCTATGCAGGACAAAGTCCTCCCATCTTAGGAGCTTCCCAGACCTCCTCTAATTATAGTTTCCTCATCAGGAAGCTTTACTGTTTTACTATGACCGTTTGACAACTCATGTAATTCTGAACATGCCCTGATATAGGGCGCTTTTTCTGTGGTTGAATAGCAACTTTCAGTCTCACCCAGATGTAGGTCTGGGTGAGGGAAACTCCGTCTGATCTCCATGTACCACAGACCACATATGTGGGATCATATTCCTGCTCCCACCTTGAAGTGTCTGTATAATTAGTACAATATATTATTGCAGGCAAGGTGCTCTCCAAGCTGGGGAACCTCAGAATTAAAGTAGCATAAATCTTTGGTAGAATACCAGTATTTCACTTTTTTTTTCTGCCTTTACAAGGTTTTTTACACTTCTCTTCCTTTTGTTCTCTCCTCAGAATCTCTTACTGCCTTCACTGGCCACAGAAAAAAGTTATCGTTAGTCCCTGTAATGGAAGGTGGGAGAAAATGAAAGTCTGTGGGATGAAAGGCATTTTTATTAGTGTCTCTGTGATCTCAGTCCCATTTTCTAAGTGACTTAGGGCCCTACTTATGCAGGTATTTAGGCAACTAGTGATCAACATCTACTATTTCAATCCTACGTGTGTGTATCTACTTTATCTGGACAGCTATTAAATCTACGTACTGTATTTATTAATGTACTACTGTACTACACTGCTGTGTGTCCACTGTGCTGGTGTGCAGTAGTTATTTAATAGTAATAAGTACATTACTGCACTTATTTATCTGCCCTCTGCTCTGCCAATGGGGCTTGTAAAAATCACTAGTTTATGTTTGGCAGTGATGAAAAGTAGCTAGGTCTTTCTTCTGGGATATCTGCATGATTTTAGTCATTTAGGCTTTCTATTTTGAGCTGATTAAAATGGTCCTGCAAGAATGTAGAGGCGTTTCCTTGAGCATTAGCCTAAGTACAAGAATTTATTATTCCCATTTATTATTTGGGTTGACTGGAGGTGGACAGAGATGGATGTGGGTTGTGGAGGCTGGCAGGTTCCTGCATCAGTTGTGCTGAAAGAGTTAAGCTTGGGTCTGTTTGTGAATTGTCTTTATGGTTTGAAAATGTTAATCCTTGGCGCAGTCTCTCTGACATGGGCCTGATGGAGGACGGCTCAACTCGCATTACTTTCACCACGTGAAAGTCAGGAGTTGAGCGAGCTCTCCAGGTCCCCTTATGGTCCATAGAGGGAAATGAGACCATTGAGAAAGGCACGCTCATGTCACCTGTCTCAGAGGCTTCTCCAGGTGGGTGGAACATCATCACCTGCTTCATGGACTGTTCTGGATGGGAGGAATAACACGTGGATGTTCTGTGCTTGCTCCAACAGCTATACAAGAAGCCCAGGCAGTCAATTTTACATGAATAACTTTTGAGATGCAATTTAAATTTATCTTAAAAATCCCCAACAACAAAAAGCCAGGTTGACCATGTGGCTATTTGAATAGCCCCTGAAGACTTCCACTCCCTGGTAGGTTCTGTGATAACCCATCTCCGTGGTAAGGATGTTGGTTGAACCTGTGGTCCTTTTGGTCCATGCATGTTGGGAACTGTTTTGCTGTTTCTTTTAAAGGATCAGAGCAGAAGCTACCCAGGTGCATCCAAGAGCAATGCCAACTCATTGCGGGGAAGAGGAAGGTATCACAGGAAGCTCCCCCTTCATCCGCAGGATGCATAAACATCTGTCGGGATGCATCGCTGCTTCTGGAGCCAGCTCAACAGGTTCAGCAGTGGCTTGGTCTGTTGTGACAAGGCTGAGCTGGTGCCAGCGATGAACACAACAGCAGCCTACGTGCCGCGCTCTGGACCATGTGGCACGTGGGGTAGGATGGCTGTTCTTCTCATGCAGGGTTTGCAGGTGGCCTTCTCAAGCAGGACACTGCTGCCTCAGAGACCAATGCAGTGGTTCTGTATGAATTGCCACCCGGTTTGCTTCATGCAGCAAGTTGATGTATGTATTTAGGGCAATGATTTTGGATAGACATCTATCTAACCATTGTTCCACCCGGAGCTGGCTTGTTTGGTCTGTGGGTGTTCCCTCCCCTAGGTCATAACACTTCCTTCCAAGATCCATGTGGATGATCTAAAGTATTGCCTGATGCAGCATGCATTGGAATGAGCCACTCTCAAATGGAAAGAGGAGGGATGAAGTTGAATTGCACCCAAAGTAGTCATTCACAAACTCAACAGACAGGTGAACAACAGCAACCCTTTAGAAACTCTTGTGCATGTTGCTGAGAAATTGTTAGTTAAGGCAAGCAAAAGGGATGTTTTAGCTCAAATCTCACAAGGAAAATCATGGGTCATGTCCACTGAGTCTTACCTCCTCCTGACGTGAAGTCATATATTGTCCTCCTAATCTTTACGTGAGCCCAATAATGGCTCCAAGGTCACACAGGAGTTTCTCAGCATTGTTCAGACACAGTTTGTCCTACACAGAATTTTACAGGGAGCGGATACAGTTCTGAAAGCATCTTTCAGCTTGACTGAAATATGGGAGTGAAGTAGGACAATTTACGTTGGTTTCTCTTGAGATGCACCAGCATCTAGAAATTACTGAGCCCAACTAAAGCAGAATAGGAAAGATTTTTGTGTAATATCCTAATTCTTTGGTAGTAATTTACCTAATTTACCTAATTTACCCAGATGTGTTGAAATGGGTCTGTTTCCAGATTTCCCCCCACTCACTTTTAAAATCATGGTCATTACACATTTTTTCTGTTCACCATAATTATTATTTCCAGCAGGACACAGAATTACCAATCCAAGTCAGATTTTTATATAGGTATATAAAAAGGGGGAATTCAGTGGGAAATTTGGTTGAAATTCTCAGTAAAATGTAGGTAACTAGTAAAGTTTAATTACGAAAAAGTAACACAAATGGAAGGTCTGGGCCACCAGTTGGCCATTCCTGGTGTAAGGCTAGAAGAGACCAACTTTGGTAGGGAAAAGTAGTACTTCTCATTTGGCTGTCTGGAAAACACTGTGTCTCCTTCTGGGAAAAGCCCTTCATCTGGATGGTAGGCATCCAAAATCTTGTCCACCTCACGATATTTCAGCTGGTCTAATAACAGCTGGTCTAATAACCTCTCCCTGCAAACCTTTCATTTAGGGGATTTACGATGCACTTTCCAAACGGAGCCAGAGCAAGGATTACAAAGTCCTGACCACATAACCTCTATATAACTGAAGGGTTCACAGTGTGGTTTTATCCAGCACCTTTGGAAGGAAAAGCATCCTCTTCAGGTGAAGCCCAGCTCCTCCTGATGTTGTGTAGGGGACAAAGGGGAGGTGCTTGCCATGTGGAAATTGTTCCACCAGTGCTTTTGGAGACAGTGTGCCAGATCTCGGTTGTCTTCTTGAGGTATTAGTCAAGGCTGAAGACTCTCGGTGGCATTGTCAGCAGCAGGACTTGGCTCCTAAATGCTTTTTAACCAGTCCATGGCCATTGAGTCTTGCACCGGAGTGTGCTCAGACTGGAAAGGTGGAGTCTTGCACAGAGATGAGGAGAGGAAAGAGAGATGGGTCAGGCAGATGCTCAGTCTGGGTAGAAAAGCTTGGAGCCCAGCTCTCTATTTGATATCTCAGCTATCCAGTAGCAGGGCCTTTAAAAAAAAACCACCCCACAAACAGACAGTTTTAGTTCATGGTCTCACATGAAGAGCATCTTCCCTATTCTCACATGGAAGAGCAGGAGCAGCCAAGAGCAGAAGGGCCAAGAGTCCTAGTCTGTGGAAGTGATGGGTCATCTGTTCCCTAAGGTGACTTCATCTTAATCTTTAAAAGTTAAAAGATTGGTTTAATTGATTAAAGTGCACCTCAGAGCTTTCTCTTTTCCATTTAAAACTCTGTATCCATTTATTTAAAGCTAAAATTGATAGAGAGATTCCATTTTTTCTGTTTTCTAGACACTATTTCAGCTTTATGAACCAAAGGCAGATTTTTTTATGCCATTAGCAAGAAGACCAGATCACAACACCTCCCCCGCTCCCTGCAGAAGCAATACTTACTCATGGGTGGATATACTGGGAATGAGAGAAAAGAGAGAATGGGAAGCTAAGGGAGCTGTAGCCTTTGCTTTCTGTAGCTGATACTCCTGGCGATGCGGTGAAGCAAGGTGAGCCACCCCCGAGTCAATATGAGGACAACATCAAGGCCTTCTGTCTCATGAAATGAAATGCCAAAAGAGGTGGGGAAATTTGAGAGAGAACAAACCATGGTAAAGTGCATGGATAACTGTGCAAACTGTAATTAATAATGGAGGGCAGGCTAATGAGATAAGGAAATCTCATCTGAGCAAAGCTCATGAGTCAAGCAAGACTTGGGGAATTTCACAATGCCTCCATTGGTGTGTGATGTTTACTCTGACCTCTCTTCAGGCAGCCGTTAATTGCTGCCTGATGAACCAAACCCAGTAACATTAACAGACCTGCTAATTACCACGGAATGGAGACTAACTCCTCCAGAACATATAAAGGAGAAGTTCTGTCACCCCCACCAGAGGAGCTGAGGATCCTTCACTCTCATTTCTCCTTCTGTTTTACAACCTTTACCACCTGCTCTCTAGTCTTCTCTTAACGCTCTGACAGCGACGCTATGAGCCAACATTTCTCCAGATTTGGGGATGGGAATTTCAGTTCTTCTTCTGCTCACTGTGGCACGCTGGGTGGTGGGAGAAGTTCATCTGCCGTAAGCCATTGTGAAGACAATAGAGGAGAAGCAAGATACAGTGGTTATGGGTATGGTTATGGCAGCAGGAGTCTCCACAACCTTGGTGGGTTTAGGAATGTTTTTACTGGTGGAGGCTACGGAGGAGAAGGAAGAGGATACGGGAGGTGCCTGGGATTTGGTGGTAGGATACATCTTGATAGGGGCTTTGGTAGAAGAGGATATTTTGTGGGAGCTTTTCAAGGTGGTGAAGCAGGGCTGGGTAGCATGTGTGGAAGAAGTTCAGGCAGGGAGGTGCTCGGAGGAGGCCTTGGCAGAAGTACCTTTGGTGAACAAGGGGCTGGACAGGGCTTTGGGCAGGCTGGTATTAGCAGAGGCATCGAGGAAGTCCATGTCAATACCAACCTGCTGAGGCCAATACAAGTACAAGTTGACCCCGAGTTCCAGAGAGTGCGGTCAGATGAGAAAGAGCAGATTAAGGCTCTCAACAACAAATTTGCGTCATTCATCGATAAGGTGAGTCCCTGTTCTCTTTTTTACTTGTTACCTGGGAAGGGAGAAATATAAGGGGTGCTGCTCTGCTTGTGTGAGTCATGGGGACACCTTTACATTGCATCTTCTCTCCCCAAAAATCACAGCGTTGGCTAGATTCCCTTGTGCTGGTGTGAAGTTCTTAATAGCTTGCTATAAACGCCGCTGCATGAATCACTTACATTTAGCCCTAGGATAAGTATCTCCGAGTTGCCCTTTGTGGCAGGACAATAACAAGCTACTGGGATGTCACTGACCATTAACTCGCTTCTCTTTGGAGGAAAAGGGTTTCTGCATGGCTAGTAATATTCTGGTGCCTGGGAACTGTTGATGCAAGCAACGAAAATGGGTAACGGACTTGGACATCCTTGATGTGTTCTGTTTATTTTTCTCAAGCCAAGATGTTGCATTTCTCAGAATTACAAAACAAATTACTTCTTTGCTTGGAGGTCCTCGCCTCTTTCAGGTGGCCAGTGACCCCCACATCTTTCTTCTTTACCTCTTTCTTGGTTTACACTACAATACTTTTACCTCTGTCTGCAGTCTTGTCTTCTCTTTCATTTCTACTCACAGACACCGGAACAGAACAGCCACAAAAACACTTCCACCCACGCAGACCTGACATGTGCCTTTGTCTGGGTGGTGACATGTGTCTCTGCATAGGGTGGAAGCTTGTGTTATTTGCTACACGTGAAGACTTAAGGGCTTCTGTATTACCCTACAAAAAAGGTGTTGGTTACACCCAGAAGTTTTAATCATGCTTAGTCCTGAAAAATAGGAGCATCTTTGAATCTCTTTTTTTTTAATTATTATTTTTTGAAAACTTCTGGATGTCAGCTTCCAGGTTATAACCTGTTCAGTGTCCCAGCTGAAGAGATGCTATCCCTCTGGTTTCCAAAAATACCAGCTCTGCATGTTATAGGTCTTTCTGACCTTCTTCTCTAAGGCAAGGTATATCTAGGAAGAGAGTGGTCCTGTGTGGTCTTCTGAGAGGGGGCTAACTCTTCTCATGTATTTGGGTGTCTAAGGTACTTCAGAAACAGGTGAAGTCTCCCTCCACCCCAATCATCCCCCTAAATGTTGTGCATTTAAGAGATGAAAAGCCAGCAAAGATTTCAGTATCAGCTTTAAGAAGCAGCAGTAAAATCATATCCTTCTTATGCAACACATTGGGAAAAAAGAGGTGTCCCCGCTTTAGTCTAAGCTGTCTCCAGTTGGTACCAGTTGGAACCAGGTACCAACCTGTGTTGGTTCCTACAGTTGGTCCCACCTGACAAAACCTCTAGATGTTACTGCGTTGGAAATATTAATTAGGATTTGTTTTGCTGTAGGGACTAATGCTGATGTTGGTGTTTCCCCCAGTGTTTTCCAGTGGCTGAGACACTCTTCTGCTTTGCCTTGCAGGTTCAATGTCTTGAGCGGCAGAACCAGGCTCTGATGGCCAAATGGGAACTTCTGCAGCAGCAAAGTACCCGACCAGAAGAGAGCAGAAATATCACCTCTTTCTTCCAATCCTACATCAGCAACCTGCAGAGGCAGCTAGAAATGCTCCAGAACCAGAAAGAGCAGCTGGATCCGGAAGCATATAATATGCTTCAGCTTGTTGAAGACTATAGAAAGAGGTGAATAATCACAAGTTTGGGAGAAAGCATACTGGAATTTTCCAAGGCAATGCTAATCACGCCCTGGGACGGCACAGCTTAGCTTCGGACCTTCAAGAGTTTTGTAGCCATTATAGCACTATTCTGCAGTAGGTTCATTACCGGACTTGACTTTGACACTGGAAGACTAAAGCAGATTTTGTGAGGGTAGAAGCCAGAACAGTAAGAGGAAAATCAAAGGCCCTGTAGATCTATTCCACTCTTCTCTCCTCTTGTCCTCCTTCGTGCCCTTCCTCCCCCAAGCAATGAGTAACCCAGGACTCCTTACTCCTGCTGGTAGTTGTGGAGTTGTGGTCAGCCTGGACAGTGGGGAGGGGAGGGACAGAGCTGAGCAGTGGGGTCAAGTTGGGAAGAGTCGTCGCTTCTTCTGGCTTAGCCGCACCCAAAAGATAATACATGTCCACAGCTCTGAAAAATGGAAGTTTAGTTCAGAATTACAGGGGTGTTAGAACTGATCTATATTATGTTACTGTATTATGATCTATATCATATCAGATTTTGTTGGCTAATTTAGCATATAGTTTTGCAGAGGGTTTGCAATCGCCTTTGTAGTTGCCAGAAATTGCAGTTAAATGAAAACTTGACACATTCCCTTTTTGGATGATTCTCTTTGGTTTCTGATCCACTTGACTGAAAAAGTAAGATGGGTAATTCTATTTCTTTTTCTATTTCTTTTCTCTGTTGCAACAGATTCGAGGATGAGATCAACAAGCGCGCCTCTAAAGAAAAGGAGTTTGTGGAGCTTAAAAAGGTGAAGTAATCCAAGACACTGAGCTAAATCAAAGCAAATAAAGAAATAAAGCAGTAACTGGATGGCTGCTGAGGTTTCCAAAAGCAAGGTCTTTGCTTAAATTTATCTAGCTTCCCTCTGACTGAAGCCATTGAAAACCTGAGCTTTTTACTGCAAGACTGGTGAGAAATCATTTCCTCTAGAGACTGAATCGGTCCTTTGTAAGATGAATATCTAAAAAGTGCTGGTCTTTCTCTATTCACTCAAACACAACCTAGGTGAGACATCGTTATTAGGGGTTAAATAATGTCTATAGATGGCTTAGATAGGAGAACAGAAAATTTAGACAACTTTTTTATTAGAAGAATTAATGAAATCTATGTTTCTACATTTTTGCATTTTCTCCAGGAGCGCATTTATTGCCACAGTTATTTTGCTTATTGCCAAGCCATTCTTTTCTTCTAAGACTTAAAAACTTTTCCTTCGTTCCAATTGCTTTTCAAATGAAATCTGAGATTCATGGGCCATTATTTGACTCCAGGAATGAAGACTTTAAAGAAATGTACCAAGTCTTGCAAGAATTGCACCTCAGTGGAGAATATGGATCAAAGAAATACAAATATGCCTATGGCTTTTTTTACAGGAACTGGACAGTGCCTACATGGGAAAAATGGAGTTTGATGTTCGGGTGGAAATACTGAGGCAGCAGCTTGAGTTCCTCAGATGCTTACATGAAGCTGTGAGTACACTTCTCAGACTAAAAGCTTACCCTCAGGTCTTGAAGGACATGTATCTTTTGGAAGGTCCCAGAAATTTTGCCCGAACAGGACTTTTCGGTGTGGAGAGTGGATCATCCTTGGCCTTTGATCTTATAAAGTCCTTTTTAATCTGTGAGTGAAAAGGGGGTCTAGTGTGCCACAAAGGCTGGAAGAGACACTTGAAAATTAAAACTGGTGATGGAACAATAGGACTTGGGGGATGCAGGTAGGGAAGTTCCAGTGGGTAACTGGCCAGAGGGTCCCATTTCTTTCCTCATAACATGACCTGGACCGATCACATGGACTGTTAAAATCCAAAATCTTGTTTTTCTTGCAGGAGCTGTCCCAGCTGCAAACAGTAGCTGGCAACACCAATGTCATTCTGTCTGTGGACAACCATAGAGAACTGAACATGGATGGCATCATTGAAGAAGTTAGGCAGGAGTATGAGACAATTGCTCAGAGAGGCAAAGCTGAAGTAGATGCCATGTATCGGGGAAGGGTGAGTAGCCATCAACAAGATATGAAGGCAAGTCTGTCTGCTCAATGGAAAAGAAACCAAAAATGTCTGTTCTCTTCTCTGCACATCAGTACCAGGACCTTCAGAACATGTGGGCAAATCAACGTGAGCAACTGAGGAACAGTTATCAGGAAATCCAGGAACTTACCAGGCAGATCCAAAGACTACAACCAGAAATTGAAATTGCAAGGAAAAAGGTAAAGCTGATACTTCCCAACATGACAAAACTATTTAAGTCACTTTTACATGGGGACTCAGTGCAGTATAAGGTAGCCTGTCCTGTGGAGGCAAACATAGAGGTGATGTTTTCTCTTCAAAATGAAGCAGATTTAGATTTTGGCTGTCCACCTTGGGATTTATTTGGGTTAATTTACCCAGTCTAATGTATTTTCTGAGTTCTGTCATTGAGGCAGGTCTTTTAATTTCCAAGGACCGCCAGAAGGGTTTGAAAATCCCAGTCCCGTAGAAGGGAAGTGGACACATTCTGTTTGTGCCCTCTGCAGAATGCCAGCCTCCAAGAAACCATTAAAGATGCTGAGCAGCGTGGGAGCTCTGCCATCAAAGACGGCCAGCAAAAGCTTCAGGAGTTGGAAACTGCCCTGCAGCAGGCCAAAGATGATCTCGCTCGCCTTCTTCATGATTATCAGGAGCTCCTGAATGTGAAATTGGCCCTGGATATTGAAATTGCCATGTATAGATCACTCCTTGAGGAGGAGGAGACCAGGTAGGTACAAACTATTCATCCTGGATAGAAGCACCTGCACAAAGCACGGTGTCCCATTCTTCGATCTATCACTTAGATCTCCAGGATGAATTGCTGCCTGGAAGGAGTGACCTCTTTCATTGGCTTACTGATAGAGCCTAGCCTGACTTTTACTTTTATTGGATGCATTATATCAATGTCACTTTTCCTTCACAGGATACAGGAAGGCTCACCAGCCACAATCTGTAAGTATCTCAAGGCTTTGCTTGGCTTTTTGAAGAGCACTCTTGCCGTTTAGCTGTCTGTGGTACTTAACACCTCCCATCAGAACAACTTATCTTAGTTCCCTAGGGAAATGGAGCAAATGGTAGTCTCTTGTGAGTGTGTGTGTGTGTGTGCATACACGTGTACATGCGTTAATATGTCAACATTGAGCTACTGACTTTGGAACTTACAGGCTAATTTCAACCAAATTTGTAGGAAATGGGAAAAACCTCACTTATTCTATAGGTCTATGTGATACATGTCAGAACTGAAGGAAAAAAAATCTAGTCCTAAAATTTGTGGAAATCGGAGACCAGATAAAGGAGAGAGAAACCGCACTCATGGGCTTCTTTAAGGAAGGGCTGCACTGAGTGTTCATGTACGGAGTAAGATGTAAGTCATGTTAAAGATAAGCGAATAAAGCCACACCTATGTAAGAAAATATCTCAAAGGTACATCTACTAAGAAAGATTCTTGTTGCCCCTTTTCAAAGACATGACTAAGATGACTAGATTAGGTACAGCGATGGCCACAGATAAGTACGTATATCAGTTGTGCTTATAAGCTTTTTGGGTAAAAAGAATAAAGTGTACATAATTTCATCTTTTCTTGCAGGTGTCATTGACCACAATGCGAGTGCTACTGGAGTCTTTGGAGTAGGATCCGGAGGCTTGAAAAGAGGGAAAGGGGGCCTGAGCAAAGGCGGTGGCAGCAAGAACAGAGGGAAAGGGTCGATCTGTGGAGAAGGAAAAGGCAGAAGCTCTACACAATGGGGATGCAGCTCTGGCAGTGGCCGATGCAGTCCTCACAGTGGAGGCCTGAGCTCTGGCAGTGGCAGCAGCTCTGGCAGGAGAGGCTCCATCTCTGGAGGTGGAGGAGGAGGAAGCTCAGGTCATGGAGGATCGAGCTCTGGCAGTGGTGGGTCCATCTGTGGAGGAGGAGGAGGAGGAGGCTCAGGGTATGGAGGAGGAGGAAGCTCAGGCAGTGGAGGCTCCATGTCTGGAGGTGGCCACAGCTCTGGGGGATGGGGATCCAGCTCTGGCAGTGGCCGATGCAGTCCTCACAGTGGAGGCCTGAGCTCTGGCAGTGGCAGCAGCTCTGGCAGGAGAGGCTCCATCTCTGGAGGTGGAGGAGGAGGAAGCTCAGGTCATGGAGGATCAAGCTCTGGAGGTGGTGGGTCCATCTGTGGAGGAGGAGGAGGATCAGGGTATGGAGGAGGAGGAAGCTCGGGCAGTGGAGGCTCCATGTCTGGAGGTGGCCACAGCTCTGGAGGATGGGGATCCAGCTCTGGCAGTGGCCGATGCAGTCCTCACAGTGGAGGCCTGAGCTCTGGCAGTGGCAGCAGCTCTGGCAGGAGAGGCTCCATCTCTGGAGGTGGAGGAGGAGGAAGCTCAGGTCATGGAGGATCGAGCTCTGGCAGTGGTGGGTCCATCTGTGGAGGAGGAGGAGGCTCAGGGTATGGAGGAGGAGGAAGCTCAGGCAGTGGAGGCTCCATGTCTGGAGGTGGCCACAGCTCTGGAGGATGGGGATCCAGCTCTGGCAGTGGCCGATGCAGTCCTCACAGTGGAGGCCTGAGCTCTGGCAGTGGCAGCAGCTCTGGCAGGAGAGGCTCCATCTCTGGAGGTGGAGGAGGAGGAAGCTCAGGTCATGGAGGATCGAGCTCTGGCAGTGGTGGGTCCATCTGTGGAGGAGGAGGAAGCTCAGGTCATGGAGGATCGAGCTCTGGCAGTGGTGGGTCCATCTGTGGAGGAGGAGGAGGCTCAGGGTATGGAGGAGGAGGAAGCTCGGGCAGTGGAGGCTCCATGTCTGGAGGTGGCCACAGCTCTGGAGGATGGGGATCCAGCTCTGGCAGTGGCCGATGCAGTCCTCACAGTGGAGGCCTGAGCTCTGGCAGTGGCAGCAGCTCTGGCAGGAGAGGCTCCATCTCTGGAGGTGGAGGAGGAGGAAGCTCAGGTCATGGAGGATCGAGCTCTGGCAGTGGTGGGTCCATCTGTGGAGGGGGAGGAGGAGGAGGCTCAGGGTATGGAGGAGGAGGAAGCTCGGGCAGTGGAGGCTCCATGTCTGGAGGTGGCCACAGCTCTGGGGGATGGGGATCCAGCTCTGGCAGTGGCCGATGCAGTCCTCACAGTGGAGGCCTGAGCTCTGGCAGTGGCAGCAGCTCTGGCAGGAGAGGCTCCATCTCTGGAGGTGGAGGAGGAGGAAGCTCAGGTCATGGAGGATCGAGCTCTGGCAGTGGTGGGTCCATCTGTGGAGGAGGAGGAGGATCAGGTCATGGAGGAGAAGGCTCAGGGTATGGAGGAGGAGGAAGCTCAGGCAGTGGAGGCTCCATGTCTGGAGGTGGCCACAGCTCTGGAGGATGGGGATCCAGCTCTGGCAGTGGCCGATGCAGTCCTCACAGTGGAGGCCTGAGCTCTGGCAGTGGCAGCAGCTCTGGCAGGAGAGGCTCCATCTCTGGAGGTGGAGGAGGAGGAAGCTCAGGTCATGGAGGATCGAGCTCTGGCAGTGGTGGGTCCATCTGTGGAGGAGGAGGAGGCTCAGGGTATGGAGGAGGAGGAAGCTCAGGCAGTGGAGGCTCCATGTCTGGAGGTGGCCACAGCTCTGGGGGATGGGGATCCAGCTCTGGCAGTGGCCGATGCAGTCCTCACAGTGGAGGCCTGAGCTCTGGCAGTGGCAGCAGCTCTGGCAGGAGAGGCTCCATCTCTGGAGGTGGAGGAGGAGGAAGCTCAGGTCATGGAGGATCGAGCTCTGGCAGTGGTGGGTCCATCTGTGGAGGAGGAGGAAGCTCAGGTCATGGAGGATCGAGCTCTGGCAGTGGTGGGTCCATCTGTGGAGGAGGAGGAGGCTCAGGGTATGGAGGAGGAGGAAGCTCAGGCAGTGGAGGCTCCATGTCTGGAGGTGGCCACAGCTCTGGAGGATGGGGATCCAGCTCTGGCAGTGGCCGATGCAGTCCTCACAGTGGAGGCCTGAGCTCTGGCAGTGGCAGCAGCTCTGGCAGGAGAGGCTCCATCTCTGGAGGTGGAGGGGGAGGAAGCTCAGGTCATGGAGGATCGAGCTCTGGAGGTGGTGGGTCCATCTGTGGAGGAGGAGGAGGCTCAGGGTATGGAGGAGGAGGAAGCTCGGGCAGTGGAGGCTCCATGTCTGGAGGTGGCCACAGCTCTGGAGGATGGGGATCCAGCTCTGGCAGTGGCCGATGCAGTCCTCACAGTGGAGGCCTGAGCTCTGGCAGTGGCAGCAGCTCTGGCAGGAGAGGCTCCATCTCTGGAGGTGGAGGAGGAGGAAGCTCAGGTCATGGAGGATCAAGCTCTGGCAGTGGTGGGTCCATCTGTGGAGGAGGAGGAGGAGGAGGATCAGGGTATGGAGGAGGAGGAAGCTCGGGCAGTGGAGGCTCCATGTCTGGAGGTGGCCACAGCTCTGGAGGATGGGGATCCAGCTCTGGCAGTGGCCGATGCAGTCCTCACAGTGGAGGCCTGAGCTCTGGCAGTGGCAGCAGCTCTGGCAGGAGAGGCTCCATCTCTGGAGGTGGAGGAGGAGGAAGCTCAGGTCATGGAGGATCGAGCTCTGGCAGTGGTGGGTCCATCTCTGGAGGAGGAGGAAGCTCAGGTCATGGAGGATCGAGCTCTGGCAGTGGTGGGTCCATCTGTGGAGGAGGAGGAGGCTCAGGGTATGGAGGAGGAGGAAGCTCGGGCAGTGGAAGCTCCATGTCTGGAGGTGGCCACAGCTCTGGAGGATGGGGATCCAGCTCTGGCAGTGGCCGATGCAGTCCTCACAGTGGAGGCCTGAGCTCTGGCAGTGGCAGCAGCTCTGGCAGGAGAGGCTCCATCTCTGGAGGTGGAGGGGGAGGAAGCTCAGGTCATGGAGGATCAAGCTCTGGAGGTGGTGGGTCCATCTGTGGAGGAGGAGGAGGATCAGGGTATGGAGGAGAAGGCTCAGGGTATGGAGGAGGAGGAAGCTCAGGCAGTGGAGGCTCCATGTCTGGAGGTGGCCACAGCTCTGGAGGATGGGGATCCAGCTCTGGCAGTGGCCGATGCAGTCCTCACAGTGGAGGCCTGAGCTCTGGCAGTGGCAGCAGCTCTGGCAGGAGAGGCTCCATCTCTGGAGGTGGAGGAGGAGGAAGCTCAGGTCATGGAGGATCAAGCTCTGGAGGTGGTGGGTCCATCTGTGGAGGAGGAGGAGGATCAGGGTATGGAGGAGGAGGAAGCTCGGGCAGTGGAGGCTCCATGTCTGGAGGTGGCCACAGCTCTGGAGGATGGGGATCCAGCTCTGGCAGTGGCCGATGCAGTCCTCACAGTGGAGGCCTGAGCTCTGGCAGTGGCAGCAGCTCTGGCAGGAGAGGCTCCATCTCTGGAGGTGGAGGAGGAGGAAGCTCAGGTCATGGAGGATCGAGCTCTGGAGGTGGTGGGTCCATCTGTGGAGGAGGAGGAGGCTCAGGGTACGGAGGAGGAGGAAGCTCGGGCAGTGGAGGCTCCATGTCTGGAGGTGGCCACAGCTCTGGAGGATGGGGATCCAGCTCTGGCAGTGGCCGATGCAGTCCTCACAGTGGAGGCCTGAGCTCTGGCAGTGGCAGCAGCTCTGGCAGGAGAGGCTCCATCTCTGGAGGTGGAGGAGGAGGAAGCTCAGGTCATGGAGGATCGAGCTCTGGAGGTGGTGGGTCCATCTGTGGAGGAGGAGGAGGCTCAGGGTACGGAGGAGGAGGAAGCTCGGGCAGTGGAGGCTCCATGTCTGGAGGTGGCCACAGCTCTGGAGAATGGGGATCCAGCTCTGGCAGTGGCCGATGCAGTCCTCACAGTGGAGGCCTGAGCTCTGGCAGTGGCAGCAGCTCTGGCAGGAGAGGCTCCATCTCTGGAGGTGGAGGAGGAGGAAGCTCAGGTCATGGAGGATCGAGCTCTGGCAGTGGTGGGTCCATCTGTGGAGGAGGAGGAAGCTCAGGTCATGGAGGATCGAGCTCTGGCAGTGGTGGGTCCATCTGTGGAGGAGGAGGAGGCTCAGGGTATGGAGGAGGAGGAAGCTCGGGCAGTGGAGGCTCCATGTCTGGAGGTGGCCACAGCTCTGGAGGATGGGGATCCAGCTCTGGCAGTGGCCGATGCAGTCCTCACAGTGGAGGCCTGAGCTCTGGCAGTGGCAGCAGCTCTGGCAGGAGAGGCTCCATCTCTGGAGGTGGAGGAGGAGGAAGCTCAGGTCATGGAGGATCAAGCTCTGGCAGTGGTGGGTCCATCTGTGGAGGAGGAGGAGGAGGAGGATCAGGGTATGGAGGAGGAGGAAGCTCGGGCAGTGGAGGCTCCATGTCTGGAGGTGGCCACAGCTCTGGAGGATGGGGATCCAGCTCTGGCAGTGGCCGATGCAGTCCTCACAGTGGAGGCCTGAGCTCTGGCAGTGGCAGCAGCTCTGGCAGGAGAGGCTCCATCTCTGGAGGTGGAGGAGGAGGAAGCTCAGGTCATGGAGGATCGAGCTCTGGCAGTGGTGGGTCCATCTCTGGAGGAGGAGGAAGCTCAGGTCATGGAGGATCGAGCTCTGGCAGTGGTGGGTCCATCTGTGGAGGAGGAGGAGGCTCAGGGTATGGAGGAGGAGGAAGCTCGGGCAGTGGAAGCTCCATGTCTGGAGGTGGCCACAGCTCTGGAGGATGGGGATCCAGCTCTGGCAGTGGCCGATGCAGTCCTCACAGTGGAGGCCTGAGCTCTGGCAGTGGCAGCAGCTCTGGCAGGAGAGGCTCCATCTCTGGAGGTGGAGGGGGAGGAAGCTCAGGTCATGGAGGATCAAGCTCTGGAGGTGGTGGGTCCATCTGTGGAGGAGGAGGAGGATCAGGGTATGGAGGAGAAGGCTCAGGGTATGGAGGAGGAGGAAGCTCAGGCAGTGGAGGCTCCATGTCTGGAGGTGGCCACAGCTCTGGAGGATGGGGATCCAGCTCTGGCAGTGGCCGATGCAGTCCTCACAGTGGAGGCCTGAGCTCTGGCAGTGGCAGCAGCTCTGGCAGGAGAGGCTCCATCTCTGGAGGTGGAGGAGGAGGAAGCTCAGGTCATGGAGGATCGAGCTCTGGCAGTGGTGGGTCCATCTCTGGAGGAGGAGGAAGCTCAGGTCATGGAGGATCGAGCTCTGGCAGTGGTGGGTCCATCTGTGGAGGAGGAGGAGGCTCAGGGTATGGAGGAGGAGGAAGCTCAGGCAGTGGAGGCTCCATGTCTGGAGGTGGCCACAGCTCTGGGGGATGGGGATCCAGCTCTGGCAGTGGCCGATGCAGTCCTCACAGTGGAGGCCTGAGCTCTGGCAGTGGCAGCAGCTCTGGCAGGAGAGGCTCCATCTCTGGAGGTGGAGGGGGAGGAAGCTCAGGTCATGGAGGATCGAGCTCTGGAGGTGGTGGGTCCATCTGTGGAGGAGGAGGAGGATCAGGGTATGGAGGAGAAGGCTCAGGGTATGGAGGAGGAGCAAGCTCAGGCAGTGGAGGCTCCATGTCTGGAGGTGGCCACAGCTCTGGAGGATGGGGATCCAGCTCTGGCAGTGGCCGATGCAGTCCTCACAGTGGAGGCCTGAGCTCTGGCAGTGGCAGCAGCTCTGGCAGGAGAGGCTCCATCTCTGGAGGTGGAGGAGGAGGAAGCTCAGGTCATGGAGGATCGAGCTCTGGAGGTGGTGGGTCCATCTGTGGAGGAGGAGGAGGCTCAGGGTACGGAGGAGGAGGAAGCTCGGGAAGTGGAGGCTCCATGTCTGGAGGTGGCCACAGCTCTGGAGGATGGGGATCCAGCTCTGGCAGTGGCCGATGCAGTCCTCACAGTGGAGGCCTGAGCTCTGGCAGTGGCAGCAGCTCTGGCAGGAGAGGCTCCATCTCTGGAGGTGGAGGAGGAGGAAGCTCAGGTCATGGAGGATCGAGCTCTGGCAGTGGTGGGTCCATCTGTGGAGGAGGAGGAGGAGGAGGAGGCTCAGGGTATGGAGGAGGAGGAAGCTCAGGCAGTGGAGGCTCCATGTCTGGAGGTGGCCACAGCTCTGGGGGATGGGGATCCAGCTCTGGCAGTGGCCGATGCAGTCCTCACAGTGGAGGCCTGAGCTCTGGCAGTGGCAGCAGCTCTGGCAGGAGAGGCTCCATCTCTGGAGGTGGAGGAGGAGGAAGCTCAGGTCATGGAGGATCGAGCTCTGGCAGTGGTGGGTCCATCTGTGGAGGAGGAGGAAGCTCAGGTCATGGAGGATCGAGCTCTGGCAGTGGTGGGTCCATCTGTGGAGGAGGAGGAGGCTCAGGGTATGGAGGAGGAGGAAGCTCGGGCAGTGGAGGCTCCATGTCTGGAGGTGGCCACAGCTCTGGGGGATGGGGATCCAGCTCTGGCAGTGGCCGATGCAGTCCTCACAGTGGAGGCCTGAGCTCTGGCAGTGGCAGCAGCTCTGGCAGGAGAGGCTCCATCTCTGGAGGTGGAGGAGGAGGAAGCTCAGGTCATGGAGGATCGAGCTCTGGCAGTGGTGGGTCCATCTGTGGAGGAGGAGGAGGCTCAGGGTATGGAGGAGGAGGAAGCTCGGGCAGTGGAGGCTCCATGTCTGGAGGTGGCCACAGCTCTGGAGGATGGGGATCTAGCTCTGGCAGTGGCCGATGCAGTCCTCACAGTGGAGGCCTGAGCTCTGGCAGTGGCAGCAGCTCTGGCAGGAGAGGCTCCATCTCTGGAGGTGGAGGAGGAGGAAGCTCAGGTCATGGAGGATCGAGCTCTGGCAGTGGTGGGTCCATCTCTGGAGGAGGAGGAAGCTCAGGTCATGGAGGATCGAGCTCTGGCAGTGGTGGGTCCATCTGTGGAGGAGGAGGAGGCTCAGGGTATGGAGGAGGAGGAAGCTCGGGCAGTGGAGGCTCCATGTCTGGAGGTGGCCACAGCTCTGGGGGATGGGGATCCAGCTCTGGCAGTGGCCGATGCAGTCCTCACAGTGGAGGCCTGAGCTCTGGCAGTGGCAGCAGCTCTGGCAGGAGAGGCTCCATCTCTGGAGGTGGAGGAGGAGGAAGCTCAGGTCATGGAGGATCGAGCTCTGGAGGTGGTGGGTCCATCTGTGGAGGAGGAGGAGGATCAGGTTATGGAGGAGAAGGCTCAGGGTATGGAGGAGGAGGAAGCTCGGGCAGTGGAGGCTCCATGTCTGGAGGTGGCCACAGCTCTGGAGGATGGGGATCCAGCTCTGGCAGTGGCCGATGCAGTCCTCACAGTGGAGGCCTGAGCTCTGGCAGTGGCAGCAGCTCTGGCAGGAGAGGCTCCATCTCTGGAGGTGGAGGAGGAGGAAGCTCAGGTCATGGAGGATCGAGCTCTGGAGGTGGTGGGTCCATCTGTGGAGGAGGAGGAGGCTCAGGGTACGGAGGAGGAGGAAGCTCAGGCAGTGGAGGCTCCATGTCTGGAGGTGGCCACAGCTCTGGAGGATGGGGATCCAGCTCTGGCAGTGGCCGATGCAGTCCTCACAGTGGAGGCCTGAGCTCTGGCAGTGGCAGCAGCTCTGGCAGGAGAGGCTCCATCTCTGGAGGTGGAGGAGGAGGAAGCTCAGGTCATGGAGGATCGAGCTCTGGAGGTGGTGGGTCCATCTGTGGAGGAGGAGGAGGCTCAGGGTATGGAGGAGGAGGAAGCTCAGGCAGTGGAGGCTCCATGTCTGGAGGTGGCCACAGCTCTGGGGGATGGGGATCCAGCTCTGGCAGTGGCCGATGCAGTCCTCACAGTGGAGGCCTGAGCTCTGGCAGTGACAGCAGCTCTGGCAGGAGAGGCTCCATCTCTGGAGGTGGAGGAGGAGGAAGCTCAGGTCATGGAGGATCGAGCTCTGGAGGTGGTGGGTCCATCTGTGGAGGAGGCTCAGGGTATGGACGAGAAGGCTCAGGGTATGGAGGAGGAGGAAGCTCAGGCAGTGGAGGCTCCATGTCTGCCGGTGGAGGAAGTTCAGTCTCTGGAGGTGGGGGAGCGAGCTGTGGTGGTATCTGCAGGTCTGGCAGTGGAGGGTATGGGTTGGGGGGTGGAGGTCACTCTGAAGGGGAAGGGAGTTATGGGGGAGGGAGCTGTGGAGCTGGGGGATACCACCCCGGAGATGGGACTGTGGAATGTACCTCTGAGGGAGGGTGGACTTCTCGAAGGCGGGGTTACAGTTCTGGCTATGGAAATGGCTCAGGTTCTTCTGGCGATGCTTCCCACAAGTAATATTTTCATGTAAAAATCTGCCAGTGGAATGGGGAGAAGGCTTTCCCCTTGCTATTGGATGCAAGGGTGGCCTTCCTGCCCACCCTGAGTCACCACTAGTCTGAACGTGTCGCACATAGTCCGGAGCTTTCTTCTCCCTGCACAGCCATCCCTGAATTCCCCAACCACACACCTCTCTTTTATGACAATACTGTGATAGTTGCTATTGTTTCCCTCGCCTTTCTCCGAGCGCCTCAACTCAGGCTCTTCGGAACCTTTGTCTTTTGCAACTAAAAGCTTGAAACCACGTCTGTTGTTGTGTGTGTATTGGTCTATGGGAGGACACGACTCTGATGCGTATGATGGGATTTTTGAATGAAGTATTTAAAAATATAAACCCGTTTTATAGAGATCTGATCCAACCTCAACAGAAAATGAATGAAAAAGTGAAAGAAGGTGTTTACAAAAGAATGTCTGTTGTGGGGGGCAGAACCCTGAACATCTGCTGTGAAAATGGGTTTTGGGGGACAAGTCCTATCGGTCTCATCTAGCAAGTCAACCAGGACACATGGCCACATCTCAGTTCCATCATGCCCTCCAGGAGTCACTCATTAAATAACCAGGAGACAGATCAAATCATCCACATAGATTTTGTGAGCATTGCAGTTGCAGATAAAGAAAGGAGCAGAAAGTCTATGAAAAACACTGCATCCTTACCTTGCTTCTAGTCCCTTTTTTTCCTCCTGGAGTCCCAAATCAAAGTTGGACGGTATGTACCCAAGTAAGGCTTTTTTGGCCAACATCTTATTCAATGGTCACTTCTATGCAGAGGAAGCAAGATATTTTCTAAATTTCTCACAGAACCTCCTTTAAGTCCAATCAAAAGTTCTAATGAAGAGCAGAGCAGCTGAGATTACTGGGAAAGTTTGTTCAAGAAGGTCAATGCAACTATGTCACCTTAATTTAGCAACACTCCTCTTGGATAACTGGAGTGTCACAATGCTGTCATAGAATAGAATCATAGAATCATAGTTTGGGTTGGAAGGGACCTTTAAAGCTCATCCAGTCCAACGCCCCTGCCATGAGCAGGGACAGCTTCAACCAGAGCAGGTTGCTCCGAGCTCCGTCCAGCCTGGCCTGGAATGTGTCCAGGGATGGGGCATCCACCTCCTCTCTGGGCAACCCGGGCCACTGTCTCACCACTCTCATTGTAAAAAACTTCTAGTGTGTATCTAGCCTGAATCTCCCCTCTTTTAGTTTAAAACCATTACCCCTTGTCCTATCGCAACAGGCCCTGCTAAAAAGTCCGTCCCCATCTTTCTTATAAGCCCCCTTTAAGTACTGAAAGGCCGCAATAAGGTGTCCCTGGAGCCTTCTCTTCTCCAGGCTGAATAACCCCAACTCTCCCAGCCTTTCTTCATAGCAGAGGTGTTCCAGCCCTCTGGTCACTTTTGTGGCCTCCTCTGGACCCGCTCCAACAGCTCCATGTCTTTCCTGTGCTGAGGGCTCCAGAGCTGGACACAGTACTGCAGGTGGGGTCTCACCAGAGCGGAGTAGAGGGGCAGAATCACCTCCCTCAACCTGCTGGCCACGCTGCAGGCAATGCAGCCCAGGATATGGTCAGCCTTCTGGGCTGCGAGCGCACATTGTTGGCTCATGTCCAGCTTTTCATCCACCAGTACCCCCAAGTCCTTCTCTGCAGGGCTGCTCTCAACCCCTTCATCCCCCAGCCTGTATTGATACTGGGGGTTGCCCCGACACAGGTGCAGGACCTTGCACTTGGCCTTGTTGAACCTCATGAGGTCCACATGGGCCCACTTCTTGAGCTTGTCCAGGTCCCTCTGGATGGCATCCCATCCCTCAGGCATGTCAACTCAGCTTGGTGTCGTCTGTAAACTTGCTGAGGGTGCACTCGATCCCACTGCCCATGTAATTGATGAAGATATTAAACAGTACTGGTCCCAGTACAGACCCCTGAGGGACACCACTTGTCACTGATCTCCATTTGGACGTTGAGCCATTGACCACTACTCTCTGGATGCGACCATCCAACCGATTCCTCATCCACTGAACAGTCCATCCATCAAATCCGTATCTCTCTGATTTAGAGAGAAGGATGTCGTGGGGGACCGTCTCAAAGGCCTTACAGAAGTCCAGATAGACGACATCCGTAGCTCTTCCCTTTCCACTGCTGTAGTCACTCCGTCGTAGAAGGCCATTACGTTGGTCAGGCAGGGCTTGCCCTTGGTGAAGCCGTCTCCCTGTCCTCCATGTGCCTTAGCATAGCTTCTAGAAGGATCCGTTCCATGATCTTCCCAGGCACGGAGGTGAGGCTGACAGGTCGGTAGTTCCCAGGGTCCTCCTTTCTACCCTGTTTAAAAATGGGTGCAATGTTTCCTTTTTTCCAGTCACCAGGGACTTCACCTGACTGCCGTGACTTTTCAAATGTCATGGAGAGCGGCTTGGCAACTACATCAGCCAATTCCCTCAGGACTCAGGGATGCATCTCGTCAGGTCCCATAGACTTATGTATATTCAGGTTCCTCAGGTGGTCGCGAACCTGAGCTCTTACAGTGGGAGGGATTTTGTTCCCCCAGTCCCCGTCTTGCGGTCCATCCACTCGAGAGGTGTGGGAAGTGAAGAGTGAGGCAAAGGAGTTGAGTACCTCGGCCTTCTCCTTGTCCGTTGTCACCAGTTCGCCAGTTGTGTTCATCGGGGGGGTACGCTTTCCTTGACCTTCCTTTTCTGGCTGACATACCTGTAGAATTATTATTATTATCCTTTGTGTCCCGTGCCAAGTTCAGCTCCAGCCGTGCCTTGGTCTTCCTGACCCCATCCCTACCCAACCGGGCAGTGTCCCTGTACTCTTCCCAGGATACCTGTCCCTGCTTCCACCGCCTGTGCCTTTCCTTCTTGCCCTTTAGTTTGCCCAGCAGGTCTCGACTCAGCCATGCTGGTCTCTTGCCCTCCTTTCCTGATCTTACACCTGGGGATCGAGAGCTCTTGCGCTGTCTATTACCTGGCTTAAGAAGTTACCTTCCATGCCCTCCAGGTAAGGCTCCGGGATTGCCTACAGCTCGCCGTGCTACTTTTCCAGCAGATGTCGGGGCGGCTGAAGTCCCCCAGCAGGACGAGAGCCTGCGAGCGTGAAGCCTCCTGTAGCTGGAGGAAGAAGGCTTCGTCAGCAGGCTGCCCTTGATCAGGCGGCCTGTAGTAGACACTGACCTCAAGGTTCCCTTTGTTGCCTCGGTCTCTGATTCTTACCCAGAAACTTTCAACCTGCTCGTGGCTGTTCTTCAGAGACAGCTCTTCACGCTCCATCCATTTCTTGATGTAGAGGGCAACCCCTCCACCCCTCCTTCCTCGCCTGTCCCTTCTGAGCAGCCGGTAGCCGTCGATAGCCGCACTCCAGTCATGGGATTCGTCCCACCAAGTTTCAGTAATGGCAACTCGGTCGTGGCTTTCTAGCAGCACGGTGGCTTCCAGCTCCTCCTGTTTGTTGCCCGTGCTGCGTGCATTGGTGTAGGGCTGTCGGCCGTGTCACCTTCTTAGAGGAACACCTTCATTCCTTTGAGGTATTTCCCTGGTGTTTCCCTCTTGGCTCCTATTGCCTCAGGAGCCCCTGGCTCATCTCCGTAAGACGCCAAGCGTGCTGCAGCGTACCCAGCACGTCTCAGAGCAACGGGCTGAGGGCCCTTGCTAGCACCCCATCCCTCTAACCTTGGCGTGTCGTCCCACAGCTTGTCACAGACAAGCCCGATATTATCCCGCTCCCCCCTCGAGTCTAGTTTAAAGCTCATCAGGAATATTTCATGTGTTTTCCGCAGTCAGAGGGAAGGTAGGGTCCTCTTAACCGTTTTTCAAAGAAATCCAACTGTGAAGAGCCCTGGGGGTGGCAGCCAGTGGGGAGCGAGATACTCAGCTTGGAGTGGAGACCCATCCACTGTGGAGACCCATTTGCAAATAGAGCCACGAAAACAACTAGAGAAGGTTGATGGGGAGCCACAAAGGGCTAAATCAAGCCTTTATAGCGTATTCTGGAAGCAGTTATGAGTACCCCGTGTGTGCAGAGACACTGTATTTCAGTCAAAACTAGGTTATCACTGCCCTCATCAAATGCAGAAAGCCCTACGCAAGTTGTGAAGCAGTCAGCTGTCGTAGTGAAATCTGGAGATTGTGTTAGCAAACCCTGCCGAGATAAGCCTGTGTTTTCATCTGCACTGGCTCGCATCCCACACGTTCAGCGTGTGGGTGGTGTGAGTTACCTTGCAAAATGCCGTGCAGAGCTACCCTCCAACAGCTGAGACAGTTTATTCACCCTGCTAATGGCTGCTTTTACATCACTCACTGAAACAGTTCAGTTCTTCAGGATCCAAGCGATAAATAAACTGCATCGTCACAACCCCATTTTTTTAATCTGAGAGATTAGGTAAGACTTTTTAATCAAGACAAAGCCTCCCCTCTTACAATAAAAAGTGGAAGCTGTGAAAGGTAACTTCTGGAGCTGAAAGGAAGTGTGAAAGGCACACTACCAAGTCTTGTTGGGCTTTAGTTTCACTGTTAAATTAATTATGTACACAGGGTGCCTACAGCTTTTAATCTCTAATCAGAAGAAAGAAAGAATTAATACGAACACTGTGGTCAGGTCTGTGGGCTTTTTACTGATCTGTTTTGTAGAGTGAAAGGTCGAAAAGGAAGAAGGTAGAGTCAATGGAGAGAAATAGGCACTTCTGGAGGCAATTCAAAAGACCTAATTTGTGCGTCTACCTTAGTACGGGATGAATCACCTGCTGGAGATCAGACAAACCATCTGTTTCAGTCGACTGTAACAGGAGCCTGGGAGACCAGCTTAGAAAAGAGCTTGCTAACCCCCAACTCGTACGAGGGGCTTGATCAGCATTTCCACTAAGTTGTTTTAAGTACTGTTTACCCACTGGTAGTACATAGCCTTAAGTGCTGGGGTAATTTAGTGAAGGAATGGTTTGGAAGGGTATATCAAAACCTGTTCTGCTTGTCAGCTAAGCTATAATCATATCTCCAGTTTCTGGAGATGAGTGTTCTGCCACCTCCTTCCATATCAAACTATCCCTTTTTAAGTAGGAGTGAAAAATCTGGCCCAGGATTTCCGTTGTCTAAAAATACAATATTTTTAAAAAGCTTAATTATTGCTGTTCCTTTGATTCAGCAGTTATGTGGTCCAACTCCTGCTTGTATCTGTAAGGAGCTTGTGTATTTGGCTCTGTTAAGACCAAGGCTGAGTTTCAGGTCTTTGGACCATACAGATTTGAACTGGGATGATCTTCAGATGATTTTCTTTCCACCACCACCACAGCATGTGCCAAGTGTAGAAAGTGGCTAAAAGAGGTGCAATGTCAATGTGGGGAGCATGGAGCCATGTCCACTGCTGATTTCTTGTGGACTCAACACTAAGTTGCTTATGTCAATTAGATATTGCCCATGCATTTTTGATGAAAAATGCCACAAGATAGACTGCCTAAGGCTGTGCCCAGAGACATTTTGATTTTTGAGGTTCAGGGGCTGAGAAAAAGATTTTTGAAGAAGATGGGGCCTTCAGATTAATGTCAGTTAATGTCTTGGGGCATGTATTATCAGTCATCACAACACTGTAAACATGCTCAGGATGTAACACTGAAAGAAGGTGTCTACTGACACCCTGTGCCTGGCACAGCTTGAGCCTCCAAGAGTATTGACATGATGAGCAGGATTTCAGGTATGAGGGGAGGACACCAATGTGGTGAAGAAGATGACAGTAGGTCAGTTGTCATTAAAGCTGGTGGTAACTCTCTAGCTCAGTGTTGTTTTTCTGCCAGAGGTGCATTACTGGATGCACACATATTTCATATTTCACAAAACAGCCCAGGCTCATAGTCAACCTCAGAGTATAAATCCATATGAAACCTCGCCGTCTCGCAAGGACCGAGGACCTTGTTGGTCCCATGCTGTCCTGGCTTCTAAATATTGCCCTCTACAGCTGTGAGCTGGCTTTTGCTAGTGGTATCCTGAGAGGTTTCTGAGCTTTGAATGAGGTGTGAACAGGCTCATGTCACCACCAAAGTCCCAACCAAGAACCCATGTGGACCGGGATGCTCAAGATGCATTAGATACCACCACCTAGTGGGAGAAAAAAGTTGTACCACAGTGTTGTAGAGCTGGTCTTTGTGCCAGCTCTCCCACTCTCTCTCTGACTGATGGAGTTTTGGTCTTGAGCCTTCTTGGCTGTGCAGATGTGGCCAGAACAAAAAGTTCCCTCCCGATTTACTTTGGCAAAAGGCTGTGAAATCAGTCAGGGCTACATTGTAGCACCATGAAAATTGTGGGCCTCCAATTTTCATTGCTGGGCCTTTTTCCAAAATTCCTGGTGATTAGAGGTAAATTAATGAGCTGTGATTACCCTGGGAGCTACACCCCTGGTGCCCACATAGACATACAACCCTCCCTCTCCTTAAAGGGAGCTGCGGCAAACACAATTGCTCTGCCATGAATACACTGAATGCCATCAACTGGATGGAAGAAAGTGGAGAAGATGTGGTGTATTTTAAACCTGGAGACTCTCTGCTGTCAAATGACACACAAAATCTTTGTCTCTTGCAGCAAGTTGGGAGAGGAAGGCAGAGCTGACCTTGTGGTCCTCTAAACTACAGCCTGAGCTGGGCATCTGAGAACTGCCCAAGGGTTGCATCAGGTGGCATCATCTGCCTTTTGGGGACTCAGGGTCATCAGGGGACTCAGAGTCAGAGGGGAGGCTGGTCCGGATGGATGAACCTTTCACTACGTCTGCGGGTGTGAAAACACAAGTTCAGAAGTTTCGCTTATCAAAGTGTATCTATGGGAGGAAAACTTTTGAAACTATCCATGACCCTGTAGGCTGTAACCACAGCAAGGAAACAAAAGCTCTGAGCTAACTCTTTCTTGCTTGAAAGGAGCCAAACTCCTTTCAAGGAGCTAGCCTTGCTAGCAGCAGGGCCAGGCAGAGTGCCACGAGATCACCCACCCCTGCTCAAAAGGTGCAGGAGGACCATCAAGCATCGTGGCACCTCCACGGGGGCCATGCAGACACAGTGGGGGGATTCAGAGGGAGACCAAGGAGAGACAAACTGGAAGCACAAAATGAAGACCGAGTCAGAGCAGCTCCAGGCCAAGTGCCCTCCTCCTGGGCTCCAATCCTGCTCTTCCAGCTGGGATCGCCATGGACTCTGCTTGTATTTAAGCAGCCAAGTGAGACACCCAGGACTTCAATCATTCCTGCTCTTTGGTGTGTAGGTGTAATTGATAGTGCTGTCAAGAACCTGCAATTAAGCTACTTGTCTTTCCAGCTACTTCATACCATCAATTATCTCTCTTGCTGGGCTAAGGGCAGGCTGTTCCAGTGCAGAACATTTGCAAATAATGAGGTACAAGAAAACTTTTGGCATCACCCACTCTTGGAGACAGAATACCAGCAAGGTTTCTGGTAACCAGTTTTTGTTTTCGTCAGCCTTCTTGCGAAAGGTGGTGAAAAAGCCCTCCAATGAGCCCAGCACAAAAAACCCAACCAACCAACCAACCAACCAAAACCCCCGCAAAAGCAAGAAAAGAAATGAGCAAGTGAAATACTATCAAATTTCTTGGGAATTTGAAATGCTTGACTGTTTAATTGACAAAAAAACTGACCAAGGTTTGAGCCTATTGAAAAAGTTAAGGATTAGTATGGCATAATAGCGGGGAAAACCATTTCTTTCAAATCACCTGAAACGAAACCCTTTGCCTTTCTGTTTTGAAAGAGACTTTGGCTAGAAGCCACAGGGACAGAAATGTAATCTTGGCTCCACCTCTGAGGTATTGTGAGACTCCAGCAAATGTATTAAACTTATCAGCCTTTTCTTCCCCATCTGTCAAGCAACTCCAATAAATCTTTTTTACTTGCCTTGAGGTATCCCAAGGGTTTTAATTACAAGCTCAAATATAAAGGATAGTAACAAAGAGTAGCCATACAGGAGCTGTATTAAGAAGGTATTTTTGCAGGATACTGGTTGCTGGTGCATTCATAGTCTGCCCACCAAGGCCAAGCCTGCCACTGTTTCCAATTAAATGATTAACAAGTATCCAGTTAACAGCCTTGTGGCCCAGCTTCCTATTTTCTAGGCTATTTATTTTCTTCTCCATGCATATCTCATTTTTCGACGTGTTCTACACAATCAGAGCTGAAAACTTAACGAGAAGATAGAGCTATGCTAATCTATTCTTCTAAAAGTTGGGCATCCAAGTCTGACCTGGTCACTTTAGACTTTCTTGGACTCAATGAGGAAGAGGAAGGCTCTCTGGTGGGCAGTATCTCAAACATGCCTGTCTTTCAGCACAGAGTTACTTTTCATCAAAAGTTAGAGGAGATGAGTCCTGCCCAGTTATGGTCTTTAACTGAGGATGGTGTGTGGAGGGCTATTTATAAAAAAAGAAGTATTTTGCACTCTTGTACCACAGCAAGGAAATTTGCGTGTCTGGTTCCCAGCTTCCAAGCCTTTCCCTGTGCCTCATGGACTCATACTGTCCTTCGTGAAGGGAGAGACTATGAGAAGAACAGATACTGCAAAAATCACATATAATTTGCTGTTCAACAGAACATTCCTTTACAGATTGTTCTTGACAGAGGAAGATACTCTTAAGGCCATTTGCTAAACTGTAATTAATGTAAAGAAGGAGGACAAACTAAAACCAAAGAAGAATCCTCACAAAACCCAGCCCATGGGATCCTCCAAGCTGAGTATGCAAGCAAAGTAATTTAAAAACAGTAAAATTCCATGGGATTTCACAAATGCTCAGTGTCATGCATTGTTTTGCATATTTAAACCTACGAAGTGCTGCCAGGCAACGCAAACCCCAAGAAAACCCCAAATTATTCATCTGCATCAACCAAGCCCCATTTCTGAGATGTGTATAAAGGAGGAGCTCAGGCTTGTCGGAGCAGAGGGGCACCTTTTTGAGTTGCATGCTCTGCTGTCCTCCAGCATCCTCTCCTCCACCACGTCTGCCAGCATGAGCCAGCAGCTGTCAGCTGGAAGGTCTCATCATGGAAGAAAGTTCTTCTCATCGTCATCTGCTGCGAGTGGCATGAGCCGCTGCCGAAGCAGCGCTTTCCCCTCTGCTGCACTCTTTGGAAGAGGATATGGAGCCCGGAGCCACAGCAGTCGAAGCCTCCAAAACACAGATGGGTGTAAATGGATTTCTTCTGGCCGAAGCCTTGCACAGGGGGTCTGTGGAGGCCGGAGGTGCAGGGGCATCCATACCAACAGTGAAGGTGGGAGTCATGAGTTAGGCTTCCACAGCAGGAGCTGCAAAAGTGAAGGTATTCTTGTGGTGCACGTCAACGAACGCCTGCTACAGCCTCTTGATGTGAAGATCGACCCCGAAATCCAGCACATCCGAAAGCAGGAGAGAGAGCAGATGAGGAGCCTCAATAACCAGTTTGCCTCTTTGATTGACAAGGTGAGAGCTGAAGCAAGACTTAAAGGAATGATGAGGTTTAAGTGTGAAGGAAACCTTTTTGTGCTCAGGTCTTTGATTCCTCTCTTTCTCTCACCCGATTACATAAGCCTTGTGCTGTTTTTAGCATGCAAGGCTCTAGTACCATAAGCTGCAAGTGCAGATCTAGCTGATAACGTTATTTTAATCTGGCTATTTATGTGCTTTAATAAGCTGCATCTGTTTTTATTATTAATAGCAGAAGGGAGCTGTTCCTCCAAGGTATCTTACTGACTTCTGCACTGTTGACTTCTCTCTGCGCAGCTAAACCTTGTAAAGTTGCATTGTCTCCTATCGCTAAATGATGGTTTCCACTATCAGCCAACTGATATGCAGATCTATTTAAACATTCCATGGTTTCTCTAGCTGCCACAAAGGCTGTGCTGCCTAGGGCTTCCTTGGAAAACAGGAGAGCGTCACACCCAGTATACTCTAGGATTCTTGGATTACGAAGATGGCAATGTCCCCCTTTTGTCCTCTCGTGCCCTTCAAACCATAATGAGCCCCTGAAGCATTGACTCAGAAGAGAAGATGCCTTGTTCCCCCCACATTCGTCCGGTCCCCGTATGATGCATCTAAGCATGCGCCTGAAGAAGGTGGCTTTGCTTTCTGAATGCAGGTACAGCATCTGGAGCAGCAGAACAGGGCGCTGGCAACCAAATGGGACCTCCTCCAAAAGCAGGTCCTGCCATCCCAGAAGAACATCAAGCATGTCTTCGACAACTTCATTTGCAGCCTGCAGAGGCGGCTGGTCTCATTGCTGCATGAGAGGGGGCAGAAGGAGCCTGAGCTGAATGACATGGAGAAGCTCGTTGAAGAGTTCAGATGCAAGTGAGTGAGCAGAAACCATCCACGGGGCAGTGAGCTCAAACAGCTTGTCTAACGGGACCTTTATTTTTGTCTGTATCAATAGACTTCTCTCCGAGGCCCAAAAAGCTGACATCCAAAAGCACCCTGACCCCTAAATACCCAGACAAACAAGGTCTCCAGTCTTAGCAACCAGGCTCTTCTCTTCCCTAACAGATACGAGCAGGAAGTGAACAGACGCACAGCTGCTGAGAACGAGTTTGCATCGCTGAAGAAGGTAAGGAATTTGGATGAATGGAAGGCTTGGATGCAGAGATCCAAGGAGTTTCCTCTGATCTGCTCCTTGCAAGGCAAGGGTCCGGTCTTGAGAATGTTAAAAGTCATTGGACAAGTATGGATGCAGAAAAACGTGTCACAGAGTATTGCCAGAGAGCATTAAACCTCTGCCCTTTAGCACAGAAAATATTTTTCATTCTAAGCTGACAGCTTGCTAGTCCTAATGCCCAAATCATGATGTTTTTCAAGCAAGAACTCAGCAAATATTGTATATGCTTTTGGGAACCCTCAGCTGTTGCTGTTCAGGGCTTATCTGAGCTTCCCAATTACATTTCCTAAACAAAATTTCTTACTCTAAAGATATAATGAAATTGCCTTAGGTCTCTGTGTAGGTACTATTTTGACTTCTAAATGTCTGGGAACTCTTTTAGGATGCGGACAGTGTCTATCTGACCAAGGCAGAGCTGGAAGCAAAGCTGGAAACCCTAAAGCAGGAGATACAGTTCCTGAAATGTGTTTCTGCTCAGGTATGGATGCTCCTGTCCCAACCTTGCTTGATGGCAGCTGTTCCTACCAGCTGCTCCTTGTCTACATTATTTAGGCCTGATTAAACCAAACCATCAAGCTCTCTTTGGGAGGCAATGGGAATCCCAGATAAGGAAAACTTTGAGATCTCACCCCCCACCCCCCCCAAGCTGCATGCATGACCAAATCTAGTCTCAACTCCTGGGCTGTGGCTCAGGACAAACTCTCAGTGGTGGTGTTACTTCTATTGGAGTGTGAGATAAGAAATGCAGGGACAGCTTACTGCCACTTCACATGGCTTCTAGGAAACCGCTGAGCTGGAGAGAAGTCCCTGTGACACCTCTGTCATTGTGAAAATGGACAACAGCCGCGGCCTGGACATGAAGGGCATCCTCAGGAGCGTTGAGTGCTGGTATGAGGACATGGCTCAGAAAAGCAAGGCAGAGCTGGATGCGTTGTACAGAACTAGGGTAAGTTGTAGCATCCAGCAACATGTCCTTAATTCCCTCACTGTTAAAAGTAGTAGTGGAATGGCGATGATTTTTTCTTTCTGTCTTCACTGTGGAACTTCTGGACCTAATTTTCCATTCTGCTAAACTGGATGGGGTCTCAAAGTCAGGAGAACATCCTCAAAACGGACACAGTGCAATGGGACAGGGCTCAGTCATGCTGGGAATGTGGAGGTTGTAGGTGAGTTGAACAGTGAAAGCTACAAGAGGAAAGCTCCCTTTGCTGCTGAAAGTCTCAGGAGCTGCAAAGTCAGGATGACTTTTCTAAAGCTAGTTTAATTCACTTTGGAAGCAGAAGCAAGGCTCCTATGTTACATACGCTGCCCGTACTAATTGCCACCTCTCTCTTTTCCTACAATCAGTATCAAGAGCTTGACGAGGCAAAGGGGAGACATTGCAATGAACTGAAGTCCCACCAGCAAGAGATTGAAGAGCTGAGCTTTGTGATCCAGAGAAGCCAGTGTGACCTTGAAAATATAAAGAAGCAGGTATGGTGGATCATACTTACTCACTGGATCTCCTAGATGTGAGATCCCAAGTCATGTTTTCTACATCTCTGTGGCATTTCTTTCATCTTTATCAAAGAGCATTGCCTCACATGGGTTCCATTGGCCTAGAGAAGATCTTACCAGTGCCGAGCAGGGAAGAAGAATTATCTGCTGGCCTATTTTCTGCTGGATTATTTTGATTATTGCAAAGAACTAATTGCGCCAAATTAGATCATTGGATTAGCTACAGCCACTTGGAAAATTGCTAAAATTGCTCCAGCAAGAATTCTGGCAGGAGACAATGCTTCTGACACAGGTTCAAAGTATCCAATACGTAGGGTAGAATTATGACTCACCAGTAATTCAGCACCCATAGAAACTGGTATAATTTTCAGACCATCTAATTCATTATATAGTTTATAACGGGAAGTAATGGAAAACCTTAATTATTAGTTCCAATTAGAACAAAGTATTGGTATCCTCGAAACAAGGCTTAAACACACTCTGGCAGTACAGGGACATGTCCAGCCTTTCTGTAGTATTTCATTACTTGAAATTAATTAATACTTGATTAATTAATTACTTGATTTTGGAAACATCTGGCTTTCCTAAAAACAACCTCAATACTTCCCAATTTGGGACTCTCAAAAGAAGCGAGAATTTCTCTTTCAAAGGTGAGTATGGCAAGAAAGAGGACAGGGAAAGGAAGGACTTCTTGTGTCTCCCCTGACAGGTGTCCTCTCTGCAAACATCAGTTTGTGATACTGAGCAGCGTGGGGAGTGTGCCCTGAAAGACGCCCGGGAGAAGCATGTTGAGCTGCAGAATGCCCTCCAGAAGGCCAAGGATGAGCTGGCTTGCATGCTGCGGGATTACCAGGAGCTGCTGAATGTCAAGCTGGCCCTGGATATTGAGATGGCAACATATAAGGCTCTACTGGAGGGTGAAGAGAGCAGGTGGGTACCACTACAACCATGTGTGGGCAGCGTTCAGTCCTTGGGACTCTTCAACAGAGGCAAGGAGGCTGGAAAATGCTAGAAATGCTAGTTACGTGATGGATAACCTTGTGACCTTCTTCTCCTTCAGGATACGCTTTGGGAGCCCTGTGAGAGTGTGTAAGTAAGCTCAAGGTTTTCTATTTTCCTTACAACATTAAACAATCTAGTTCTGGTTTGCAGGGGGAGGAGGAAGGCTGCGTCCTCCCCATGAGTGATTCAGCTTGTGTTTTCCCCGTTTGTGACAGTGATCACCACCCCTTGCAACACCATCTGTGGCTGCAAAGCCGACCTGGGATGTGGATCTGGTAGACAGTCCAGAAGATGCAGGTCCTCTTGTAGCACTGGTAGAGCATCCCTACCTGAAGATGCTGGTGCCTGCCACAGAGGATTCACCTCCAGAAGTGTTGCCAGCTCTGTAGGCAGGCAGTATATCCCTGGTGCTCCCAACTGCATCCCTAGGAGTGAAGAATTCAGGGCTGGAGCTGGGGGCCGTTGGTGCCAGAGCTCAGCCCCTCTGGGCACTGGTGGACCCTGCAGCAGGACTGCAGGGAGGTGTGGAGGGAGCTGCAGAGCTGCAAAGAGCATGGGAAACTCAGCTCACTCACAAGGGATGTGTTGGCCAGGGGTGAGGATTTCATCTGGAACTCCATGCCCCAGGAACACCTCGATCTAAACTTCAGCTGTGAGAGTCAGGACAACCAGGATGTTAAGACCTAAAGTAGAAAAATGAAAGCCCTGTTCTAGTTGCAGTGGTAAAAATATCCTCAACTCCACCTTACACACGAGGAAAAGGCATACTGGGTACAAGCACATTGTAGCATCATGAAACCACATCAGAGAAACTCCAACTGGGATCACATCAAAAAAGGGACACTTAAAACATGCTCCTTTTTCATTTCTGTTGTTTCTTTAAAGGGCTGGTGGTTGTGTTGGGGCACTTATCTTATTATTGCTCAATTCCTGCTTCCCACCGGCCTTTTTTTTTCTGATTAAGCCTTTGCTATCTACGAAACAAGTTATGATATTTAATTCAGAATCCTTTCCCTAGAGTGCCTGGGAAGTGTTTCTGGAAATGAGCTCTCTAGGACTCACCATTTCATCAAAGTCTATCTGATGTAATTTTAGGCAAGTCAGTGGAGTTGTAGTGGTGAGACACCCGGGGTCATGGAGAGGAGGGGCAGGACTCCAGTGACGTTCTTTGTTCGCTGTCTCGGAGCAGTTTGATCATCCATATGCAGGCAGGCAAGTCATAAAGGAAATCTCAATTCAGAAAAACACATTTCACCTTCTGTAGTCAGCAAAGAGTAATTATGTCGCTTGTATTCCTATTAGCTTCCTTGCTTAATGTCCTGACACATGCATAAATTACAGCACCCTCACTTCTATCTTGATACTCAAGACCTTATACCTTTTGCTCTTTTTCCAATAAAGCGCATGGAGAATGAATGTGTCGCCACTTGGTTTTCAGTATTTCCCAAGAATACGGAAATGCCCTATTCCTAAATTGGACAAGACCTATCTGCTGATTAGAAGTCTTAACAATTCAGCAGAGGTGGCAGGGCTGCCCAGAGAGTGTCATATAGACCCAGTCTTTGGTTGGTGTAAATTATGGAAGCCTTTTAAAGTCAGCTTATTTATGCTGGTTTGCACCAAATGTGGCTCCTACCTAATGCTATGCAGTGGGTGTTTTAAGATTCACAGAGAAGTCATCTCAGTCTCTTTGCATTTTTATAGCGTGTCTACCACAGAGGTGTGACAATAAAACACATTTTATACCTCTTCAAAATCTGCTGCAATAGGGTCATTATAGGAAAAAACTCAGGAATGTGCTTGGTTGCTTTTTTCAGCATCATTTTAGAAATCCTGCAACTACCAGTTTAGGATTTCAAAACAGATCAAAGGGAGATATTTTATTGTACATTTGAGCAGATTAAAAAAAAGAAGCCAACAAATTAGGAACATAAATCAACCACAAAGGACTGAAGTGTTTTGTGATTAAACTGATGAAAGCCAACAAGCAGAACAAAGAAATGAACCATACAGAGGCGAGTTGGACAGATATTCCCCCTGTTTTACAAAAGGGGGAATCCAGAGGGAAGGTCTTTCCTATCCAAAGCAATTATCGTGATTCAGAACTGGAAGAGTTTTCTTTCCCTCCCTTAATTCTCCTCTGATAGGAAGCTATTTCCCAATCAAATACGAGAAGCACAAAAGAAAACAGTCACAATCTTTAATGAAGAAAACCACAAGAAAGATTTGACAAGAAAAGAACAATCGAGCAGCCATAAATATTCATTAAGAGGGGTTTAACTATCTCATAAAGGTTATGGTGTTCCCATTGAAAAAAGATGATCCTTTCGCTTTTTATGCAAGAGAAGAATAAGTCAGGGAAATGACATAGAATGAGTGTTGCGCTCTCACCTCCAAACTCCCCCTGTGCCATCATTTCCAGATCTGACAAGTTAATTTAGCAAATGCTTTACTTTAAACCTGTGACCAGCCTCTCTGAACATCAGCGCTTCATGAATCAGCCGGGCGTTTCATCAGACATTCAGCAGTACATCACAACGCTGCACACATCAAATGAAACGTGGGCTTGGGCACTAGGGCTTTACCATAACAAAAGGAAGAGCTTATCTCCTGCTGGCCGAATATGCTTCCCAGGAGGACCTGACCCAACTTCCATGGGCAATTCTTTCTGTATGGCTCAGAGAATCTCTTCTGCCCAAGAAAACAGCTTCAACTGGAAGGGATAAGATCTCCTGTAGATTTATAGGGAAGTTGCTGTAACCTAATAACAACTGCAATATTTTTTTCCCTTTGCTAACCTTTTTGCTTTAACAGGCAGTGTGATGCCACCCCATTCAGGGGCCTGGATTCCCATACATCCCACACTCATTTCCACTGTGCAATTCTGTGGGAGGAAGACATCAACATGAAAAAGATCAAAACAATCCTTTGCTTTGTTGCAAGCCTCAGCTTTACAGGCGCTAATCACCGCACGGAGATATGATATATGCATACATCAGGAACTGAGCAAATCTAGAGAGCATGTGATGTGGTGTACTCTCATTAAGACTTCAAAGGTGCTAAAGAAATTTGGCGCCCAAAGGGTGGGACTAATTTCACCTAACTTTAACCATCCAGAAGTGGGGCGCCTGGTCTAGTTGTCTGGTTGTCTAGACTGCCTCTGGTAGGCAATAAGAAGAGAGGTAAGTACCTCCAGAGCTGGATTCCTCCCACCTGTCTTAGGTGCCTATTTTAGGATGCGATGAATCACCGTCTGGAGATGCCTATCTCTTTCCATTAGCCATAGACAGAGTCTCAAAGATGAAATTAGAATACATGGCTAGTTTGATGGCTGAAGTAGGGAGGAAGGTGCACCCAGGCCCAGTGTTTGATGAACTTTATGAGGAACATCCTTTGAAAATCCCAGCCTCGACTTCTAACATAGAGCAGATGTAGGCTAATGAGAGGAAAAAATACACTACCCGATTGAATTCCCTCGGACAGCTTTGGCTTTAGGATACAAGGGAATGAGGCTGCACTAATCAAATCAATTCTTTAACATCTCATGAATGACATGGACAAGAGTTTATAAAGTCCATGAAACTGTGTGTATAAAAATACATGTTACGACCCAATCTTACATCTATCAAATGCTGTTAGCACAGGTAAGTTATTGCCTTTGTCCTGTCTGAATGCAACGAGTTTTCTATGGCTGCGGATAATTACAGAGATGGAGCATGGTTCTTTGAGACTATCGCATAAAACACATTTTAAGAGCTAGTTCAGATTCATCTCCAGAGGCAACAAACAAATTAGTGAACTTCACATGTTCTTATAAAGAATTCCATTTTCAGCAGCACATTCAGGGAGAAGAACGCTGACAAAGGGAGAGATTGCAAGTTGTCAAAATGACTCATTCAGCCCCTCATCAAAATATTTCCCTTTTTTGCTTCCTCAGTCCTTCCCCTCCTTTTTTTTGAGTCAAAAAGATGCAATTTGTGCTTCAGAGTACTCTCCCATTTCCCATGTCCATACTCACAATAACAAATTGTTGATTCCTGAGATCTTAGGTACCAAGAGGCGAAACACTCATCGTTCCTTGGAAAGACCTAAAAGACATTAAGTGAACCTTCTGCACAGCTGCCTTCTCACTGGGATTCAGGAGCAACAACAGGGATTTGGCCAACACAGAAATTTTACCCAATACTGGGCAACATATGCCCAAAATCTCTTACCTATCAGGAAGCTAGTGGCTCTGGTGAGGCGTTTTGGAACTGGGGCTGCTGCAGCACAGTTGGTTCACAGACATTTAATTGCAGTCTATGCTACGTTCCAGGTGTCTCCCACACAGCCGACGCGTATAATGGGGTGCAGAAAGGGAGCAGTGGCACACCAGCCTTCAGTCTGACTTCTGGTCCAGGATATTTTTTCCTATATAAAGCTCATAACAATTGCCTTTTGTACTCTTCTTTGGATTCAAATATACATTTTGCTTCCGACAAATCTTTGTTTAGAACTTGAAGGATCTGGGAAGTTACAAGCTTTAGCTTGAAGTCTCTAATATTTGTTTTAACTGATATTGCCAATTGTGCTGGCAACCCAGTAGAGACTGTGAGCCTAAAATACTATCAACAAAGGTGTAATCTGAAAGTCATGCTGTAAATATGTTGAATTATCCCATTTGTATAGGGCAAAAGTATCAGTTTACACAACTAATTTATACCACCAGCCCCTCAAACTCACATAAGTTGCAATTACACGTTCAATTAATAGCCTTGTGAACCTCGGTGCTGCAGTCACGTCCTATGGTTTCAGTGTGCATGTCTTCTTTTTAAGAACTTGCTATTAGAAGGTTTAATGTTTCAAGGAGGTTTAGCATTGTTTTTATGATTTGCACTGCCTGATCCTAACTCTTGGAAAATGTTTTCGGAGGGGGGTAACGACGGCGAGGGAACACAGCTACTGGGTGTCTCCAGATACAGTCACGTTGTATGAATAACATGCAGACTTCTCCAAGCTTTGCTCCCCTTCAGTTAGGAACGGCTGAGGGCATTTAGGTGTTTGCACTATAATGTCTCTTTTTCTCCCAAACACTTTACTCTCAAAGAGTTGAAAGAGCCCTATTGTTTTGACTTTCCAAGTGTCAGTTTGGAGAAGGTCCTGAGATGGCTGGCAGATAGGTTCACTGTCTCACTTCCTTGGGCTGGTGATCAGGAGAGAGAGATATTCATCTTGCCAATGTGAGTCAAAGCCATCTCTGGTGTCCAGTCTAATCTACTCATTAAGACTTCCTCTGTTGATGGAGAAAGACCAGCGCCTGTGGAGAGTGAATCACCGCAGTTCCCCTAAGCATTGACCCAGGGCTGTTGTCTCTCTCTCTTGGAGGTGTATCTCCACTGAGTGTCAAGGACGTGACTGGCAAAGTCACCCAACTTTTAGCTGTTGCTTCTTGAATGAGGTGGATCTCACCAGGCTGAAATGTGCTACTGTTCCTTTTTTGTTCCCTGTAGAGACTACCAGAAGATGAATCAAAAAGGTCTCCACCATCCAGCTTGGTAGAAGCTCCAATATAGCAAGGGCCAAAGATTTAACTGTGTCAAATGGACTTCAGGTTAAGAATCTGCAGCATTACTTAAGTGAAAATGTCACTGACTCCACAGAACATAAACCTAGTAAGAAAACTGAAATACGCCTCAGTTCCTGGATGCAACCTACTCTGTTTTGGTGGTGTTTCATGTGGTAAGAGAAGGTCAGTGTGAAATGCTGCATGGGAATGTTTTTTTGGGGGGGCATTTTGAGTCCTTTCATACGAATCCAGACCCACAACTCAGTGAACTGGCTGGTGTTTCAGGCACAGAAATGATCCATCCATCACAACACAATTTCCACGGTGTTTTTCCATGGTTGACTTTCTTTTCTTTTTGGTTACTTTTCCGCACCCAAAACAAGCCTGGTGAGAGAAAAAAGGAGAGATTGTGAAATTACCCCCACAAAGTGCAAGTCTGCAAAACATGCCATCATACACAAAACCCCATGAGACACAAAACCCCAAACGACACACTGCAAACAAATCACAAAGAGTTTCTTCAAAAATGTTTGCTAAACTATAATTAGCTTAAGTTAGGGGAACACTTCAAACCGTAATATATTCTAAGCCAACTTGCAAACAGAGCACTTTTAGATTCCTTTTTATTTCCTCAGTAGTTAGTATTTGCTGGGCTGTTTTGCATTTTGAGGAGCATTTATTGCTGCCAGGCAAACCAAACCCTTAAGCACTTTAAATTAATGTCCTGATCCTATCAAGGCCAGCTTCCCAAACGTATATAAGGGGTAGCATCCCTGTGTCACTTCAGTGGGATCTCTGTTCCTCTCCTGCAGAAGAGCTTCCCCTAAACTTTCATATTCCATCTTCAAATAAGCCGCGATGAGCAGACAGGCACCTACAGTGAGATCTGTCCTGGGACGAAGAGGCTTCAGTTCAGCTTCGGAGATTTGTGGTCGAAGCTACGCCGCCTCTGCCTGCCAACCTGTCCGATGTGGAGCTGGTGCCTATAGCAGCAGGAGTGTCTGCAACCTGGGTGGAAACAGGAGAATTTCCTACGTGAACGGGGTCTGCGGTACTGGATGTTTTGGAGAGTTCGGCTTCGGCGGCATAGGCTACGGTAATGTTGGAGGAAGGGTTGGCCTTTGTGGCCCCAGGGGATATAGTATTGTGAGAGGTTACCCCGATCGCAAGGCTGATGGCATCCAAGGTATCTGCATTGATGAACGGCTTCTGAAGCCCCTCTGTGTTGGGGTCGACCCACTGGAACATGAAATACGCTGTCAGGAGAAGGAACAGATCAAGACCCTCAACACCCAATTTGCCTGCTTCATCGACAAGGTGAGTGCAAACCTGCTCTGTACCTGCACTACTTTGAGAAACATAAAACACAACCAACCTCCTCCAAAACCCCAGTCCAGCTCGTGCCAGGAATCACTGAGCTGGGTCCATGCAAGGGTCCAGATTCCCACAGAGCCATGCTGGTTCAGAGCGAGATCTTCAGTACTGGGGAAGGGCTCATTTCAGCCACATACCAGTCCTAGTATTTGATGGTGTTTGTATCGTGGCCACGGTAGCACTGGACTTTCTTGCAGGTGTCTCCTCTCTGGACGGCCTCAGTTCAAGGCTGGATTTCTCATTGCAGCATTGTTCTAGCTCAGCTAGAAGTTACAGCCCTGACGGGCTCATCTTTCTGTCCTGTGTTAGACCCTTTCCCCCCCGTTGTCTTTAAATATAGTGACTGTTCGAAAAACAGTCCTGAAGGCAAAGGAGGTTAATCTTGATTCAGGCAACTAAATGTTAGATATCTAAGTCTGAGATGTCACCTTAGGATCCCGTTCTAAAAAAAACAGAGACAAACAGGTTCCACCCTCTGGGGACTCAATCTCAATCTCCTAAAATACATCAGAGGCACCATCCAGAGGAGCTTTATTTCTATTCATTGGTGAGAAAGGCAGATTCAGACATGTGGCTTTTAGATTTCTAAATAATTTAGACATGTGGTTTCTAGATTTCTAAATAAGGGCAGATAATTTTATGATCATCGTGGCATATCACCTCTCACTTCCCAAAAAGCCTATTCTTATACCTGCAGTTTCACAGTGAGAGCAGACAGCTAAACCAGGCGTCGAGTTATTGCATTCATCTCTTTATTTGAAGAATTGCTATATTTTGGCCTGCAGGTACGATTCCTGGAGCAGCAGAACAAAGTGCTGGAGACCAAGTGGGGCCTCCTGCAGCAATACGTCCTACCAAAGAAAGGGAAAAACCTTGAACTGTACTTTGAGAATTACATCTGCGACCTGCGGAAGCGCCTGGACTGCTTGCTATGTGAAAAGCAAAAACTGGGCAGCGAAGAGTGTGCCACAAGCCAGCTGGTGGAGGAGTTCAAGTGCAAGTAAGGACCCTCAGGTCTCCTCTAGCTGTTGGCATTTTACTTCTCCTCTAGTTCATCTCAGGCAACATCTCCCAGACATGTGGCACATCCCCTTTGGGGATGTCACATTCTTCTGTTTCGCTTGCAAACTCTTTGCATTGTTAATGTTGTTCATGAAGAAGCTTCTGATCTTGGGATGGTCTAATGTTTGGTCTCCAGACACTGCTCTTGCAGTGCCTGATGGCAGTCTCTGAGCAAGCAAAGGTTGTTATTTATTCCTGATGGTTAATGCCTGTGTGTCAGATAGTATTGCTTGGCTCAGCCCTTTTCTTCTCCTTTTCCAACAGATATGAAGAGGAAATCAACAGGCGTACAACTGTGGAGAATGAGTTTGTGGCACTCAAAAAGGTGAGAAGCTCAAAAATACATGAACCATTATACCTATAATAGGTTTATTTAGTGTAAAGTTTGGCTGAAATAGTGCAATATTAGCAAATGCCTGGCAAAAGTGTTATAATGAGCAGAAGGAGGGAGGCCTGTAAAGAGGCACAGGGTCAGAAAAAGAGACAAATGCAAGTAGAAAGTAAAAATAATGTATCCTCAAAGCTTACATCATCAGCACTACTGCAATACTTTTGTTACCCCAAGCACATTCTTGAAGTGTAGTGGGAAGGTGTGTCTGTGGAAGGGGGACAGAGTGGGAGAGGTCACGCTGGAATACCCGGTGTCTAAGACGCTGGTTATTTTCTGACAGTCTCTTCACATCCTTTATACTTGGACATGAGAAAAGCAGAAATCATTTGAACAATATTAAAAAATTATGTTTAAATACCCATTAGTCAATTCTGAGTTTGCAGCTAGGTCCTAAGTAATAAATAAACAAACTAATCCCTGTAAGTCATGTTGGAATGGTTTTGTTTTCCTTTAGGAGCCACCAGGGCATCTTGACTCACCCTCTCACACCTTTCTGCTCTTGAAATCTTGTTGGAACTTGTTTCTGTTTTATTGGCGCTGCCTCTGTCTTCTGTGTGTTTCTCCAATGTTTTCAGCGAGATTGGGCTGGAACGTGTCTCCTCTCTTTCAGGATGCAGACTGTATCTTTTTGAACAAGGAAGAGCTGGAGGTGAAGGTGGATCTGTTAAGAAGGCAGTTGGAGTTGTTGAAATGTGTGTTTGAGGAGGTGGGTTTCTCTGGTCCGTCCCAGGATTTTGGTGGTGCTCTCTCATCCTTCAGGCGCTCCAAATTTCTACAGCTTGAAACCCCTCCTGGACATGTCTCATCCCAAGCCCTGCATACTTGAAAGCATGGAAGTACAAGGTTGATATAATATTAACATGATTATGCGGGAAATAGGGTGGTTCCTCCTTTCTTAATGCAGCTCCAGGTATGAATTGGCTGTGTCCTAACTCTACCCCAGAGAAAAGAGATGCGTCTGTCTAGTTACTCCGGATTGCAGTTGTCTGATTAGAGCTAAAGAAACTCCCAGCTTAATCCTGTCATTAACATCAGTAAAGCAGCTGAAGATGACAGGATACCAAGGGTTAAGTCACTCAAATTCCTTGCCCTTGATGTGGGCAGAATTGCTGCAGGTCAGCATGCAGGTCAGCAGCTGACATGTGGCAACTCATCCAGCAGGGAGGATTTTTCTGCTGAGCCAACCTGAGGGACATTTCTTGACTTGTTATATCCATCAGCTGAGCAGTGTGGCTCTTTGTCCCAGCCCTTCCTTCACTACAAAGTCTGAGAATTGCTAACAGCTGACTAAGCTATTCCCCAACCTGTAGGAACGAGCTCAGGTAGATCGCCAACTATGCGACACTTCGGTCATCGTGAAAATGGACAACAACCGGGACCTGGACATGGAAAGCATCATCAAGAACGTTGAATGCTGGTACCAAGAAATAGCTCAGAAGAGCAAAGAAGAAGTTGATGCTTTCTATCAAACCAGGGTGAGTAAGAAGCAACCTGGGTGTGTGCCTGGCAACTTAAGAGGCTGCAGGTCAAAAATGACGATTGTCTTGTTTCTTGGTTCCAGTTTCAGGAGCTTCAGGATAAGAGAGGCAAGTATTGCGATGATCTGCAAAGCAACAAGTGTGAGATTTCAGAGCTAACCCGGATGATACAGAAGCTGCAGAGTGAACTGGAGAATGTGAAGAAGCAGGTAGGAGAGGCCCATTAGCGATGTTTCCAGAAAGGGCAATGTCTTGGAGGACAGCTCAGATATGGGGGAGGATGACGCATTGGCCTTTAGTAGACTTAAGACCTGCTCTAGGCTGTAGTCGGAAAGTGTATAGTTGAAAAGTGGATAGAAAGAAGGGACGCTGGTGTGTTTTTTCTCTGTTTGCATTTGGAAGAGAGGATTAATCCAAAACCAGAATGTCCAGGAATTAGGAAATGAAGCCTTGAAGACACCTGCACTGTTATCCTCCCCTCTGACAGGTCTCCTGCCTGCAAACCTCCATTTGTGATGTTGAGCAGCGTGGGGATTGTGCCCTGAAAGACGCCCGGGAGAAGCATGTTGAGCTGCAGAATGCCCTCCAGAAGGCCAAGGATGAGCTGGCTTGCATGCTGCGGGATTACCAGGAGCTGCTGAATGTCAAGCTGGCCCTGGATATTGAGATTGCAACATATAAGACTCTACTGGAGGGTGAAGAGAGCAGGTGGGTGACAGAAACCTCGTCCCTTTTCTCCTGTATATCAGAGGCCAGAACGATTCCAGCTCCCAAGTTTTTTGGAGCCTACAAGGATTTTGCAGCTCCAGGATCCTCCCAGGCTCACAGAAACTGGGGCTGGAGAGATGGCTGGAGGCCATACAGGCGACCCTTGTGCCAGTAAAAACAGTTCCTGTCCTAGGGATAGTCAGACGTGTTACAACAAGGGATTAAGTGGGCTGGATGTACGGCTGGAAGTTATGAGTAACGTCAGGTTTCTGGATGTGCGTGCAACTGGTTAATAGGATAACGTGCATTTCTCTTCTCTTCTCTTCTCTCCCCTAACAGGATATGTGTGGGGAACCCAGTGAGCGTGTGTAAGTAACCTGAAGATTTTCAGCCATGAGGGTTTCTCATTTTAGAAAAGGCAGTTTATGGAGCAGCATTATCTGTCTGCCCCAGCTCCCTCTGCCTCTGCCTCCCTTTTCCATTTCAGCCCAGGCTGATTGTTGGAGGTTTAGTCCCAGAAATCTCAAATACCTCTGAATGTAAAAAAAAAATCAGCTTTTGGATGGAAGGGGGAAGGTCAAATTCATGACCTTTTTCTACTCTTGGAGGCAACAGCGAGCTGCCCTGGTGAACCTGCCAGGCAATGCACTGATGTGCATCGAACCTGGGAAAGAATATGCCACCAGCCAGATGAGCAATGTGGGAACTGGGAGGATCTGTGAGGGGATGTGTTGGGACATGGGGGAGGAGTTGGAAGGAGCAGGGGCTCAGATACGTTGGACAAATCTAGAGGAAATCAAGTTTGGTCGGTTCTGTCACTCATGAAACAACTTGCCTTGTGAGAGTCTTCCAGTTTTCCTCTCTAAATAATTAATCCTGTGGGCTGTCTTGCAGCTGTGGTCAGCAGTGGCTACAATATCCCCGATGACTGTGGGATGCTGGCTGCAAACGGGGCTGTGTGTGCCTACAGCTCCCTGGGGAGACGGTCCGGACGACACAGCTCCCAGAATGGAGGATTCAGCTCCCGGAGTGCTGGGATCCACCCCAAAAGAGTCATTAGCTCGGTGGCCAAGCAGTGTGTCCCAGAGGTGTATTGCCAAGCTGGAGCGGTCAACTGCAAAAATGGGGGATTCAGCTCCCGCAGCGGGGGGTACCCAGCCCGCACCGTCATCAGCACGGGAAACGGGGGCTTGAATGCTAGGATGGGGGCTTGCCAAGCTGGTGGGGTGGTCAGCTTCGGAAACCAAGGCTGCGTCATCAGACAGCTGGGGGGCTCTCCCGTCGTCGTTGCCAACAGCCCTGAAGTTGTGGGGTGCAACAACGGCGTGGTGGGGGGCTACGGGGTTGTCAGAGACCCGTGCGTTGTTCCATAGGGCCATCAGTTGGGGAGGTGGCACAGCCAGCAACGTCGGAGGGCAACGCTTAGACACGCAGTTCCTACCACTGAGATGATGCAGGATGGTTTCTCTGCCCACTAGTAGCAACATTTGTCACCAAGCCCATTCCCACATTTATTAGCATCAGATATATACCCCACCAGGTTATGTTTTCAGAGTCCCCAACCCTAAAGACACATCTAGCAAGCTTCTCCAGCAGGTGCTCAACACAGTATTATTTCTCCGAGTTCATACTGTCTAGATTATCACAGCTTTAAGGGTTTGCGTGTTGCACTGCCTTCTTTCTCTGGCTTTTCCCATAATGAGCAGATTCATTAACAACGTTCTTCCTTACAAGACACCTCTTTTTCTTCCAGCGCCTCCCAAAGCATTTCAGAAAAGAGAGTGATGATTTAACTTTCCTAGGAGGCACTGCAAAGAGCGCGCTCCCCTTTTTTTTGGTTTGTTGTTTTTTTTTTTTTTCTTTTTATCAAAGAAGAAACCCTGAGCTGCAAATTTGAGCTTAAATTTTAAACAAGGCAATTTCAACTTTCAAAGCACCTGCTAGTTACACTGCAGCCATAGGCTTTTTGTGGAATTTGCTTACAGATGAATACGTAGTACTTTCATTTGCTTCTGCATGTTAGGGGTGGCTAGTTCAAAGCGTGCTGATTTTTAGAAGAGCTCACCCCCATCCCCACCCCCGAAATGCCAAGGGAAGTTATTGGTGCATGAATCTTCTGAGTTGACATCTTGTACTCACATAAACAGAGCTTCTTTCATTGACTGCTCAAACTTCCCAGCTTTTCACTGCACCTTCAATAAACTGCATTGAAAGTATGTGGTTCGCCTCTGAATTTTTCCATAGATGGTATTTAAAGAAATTACAAAATGGGTGAAGAAGTGCTCTTTCACAGTCTACGGGGGGAAGAAAGGACCAAACAGATCTTTTGATTCTCTTTAGGCAGTTTGGAGCATGGTGGGACTCAGATGCCAGGAGAGTCCAATCCTCTTTTTTCTGTTCTATTTACCTCCTTATATCACATCACCTATAAGAAATTTTATAGCCCAAGTAACAACCGATATCAAAGATTGCCAGAAACCCCCAAAATAGTTCTGAGCATTGTAAGATGTCCTCTACAAGTTTGCCAGCCTGTAGCTTCATTCATTGCTGCAACCTCAGAACAACCTCCTTGTTTGATCCTTCCGTGTCACAGCAGTTGAATGAAGATAGATGCCAAAACTGACCTGGGCTCAACGGGCTTGTGATCAGGGCTGTGCTCTGCCAGTCACATGTATTTCAGACATAAAAACCTTTGCTTCAGTGGTGTTAGGGCTGACAAAGTGTGACATCTACTCTGTATGACTTAAAAGGAAAAGGGATAAGTTATGAAATCTCTTGGCCATAACAGGGTGGGATCAACTTTGTCTTAGTTTTGAAGTCTCCCACATAGAGCTCAACATGTGAGCTGGTTGCTGGGGGCTCATTTCATGGAAAGAAACCAACATTTCCATGGGGTGATTCATCTGACCAAACACAGGTGTCTAATTTAGCACGAAATGCATCAAGCTCTAGACTCTACTGACTGCATCAATTAGAACTCTCCTGGCTCTGCAGGCAGCCCGGGGCAGGGGTATTAGTGCAAATGGAGACATCACCATGCGAGACGCCTGCATGTACTCAGACAAATACACCCTGCCTGTCATCTGCTGGATTTGCAGACGCTATTATCACAGTGAATTTCTCCCTGTCTCCAGCACATGAAGAATTACAGGTCACGTGGCACCACTAATCTCCCCGCTCTCACAGGGCAAAATTCTAATTGCAACCTAAAAAAAGTGAATATTAAAGACTGACGCGAGGAAGAAGATAAGCACCTTCGGGGAAGGGCATGAGATGCCATTTCTATGCTAAGAGTAGAAACTGTTTCATCTAACTTTGACCATATGCATGTCAGACTCTGGTTAGGTGAGGTGGACGGTCCTCCTCCTGAGCTCCTCTCTCAAACGAGGAAACCCAGTTCAGCAGTTTATCTAACTTTTAAGTGGCTACAATTAGATGAGATGGAGCCCATCCAAGGTGGGTAATTTTGCATCTGAGCTTAATGCATTCACCACTTGCAAATGTAATTTGGAAAGAAGGCAAGCCCAATGCCTAGAGTCCCTGCTGAGCCATTAGGCAGCTCCGGTTAATTGTCTGAACGTCACCGATTCCCTGTGCGGTTTCAAGACGTCACTCTGGGCCAGAGCCAGGTGGCATGCACAGGATGGCTGTCCAGGAACCACTGTGGCTCCAAGTTTGGGTCTTCCTTGTGGCTATGAGGAAGCATGGCCATCCCTTCGCAATCCATAGGCAGAACATCTCAGCTTGGCTTTGTTTCAGAGGCCACGTTTTGTTTGGTTTTGCTGTTGCTAAAAAAGACAGTTGCTTGAGAAAGAGAAGGTGGAGAAAGCCACAGCTTTGGGACCTGCTGCTGGTTGAGTTGACCAGTTGGTCTTGCCCTGGCTTGCTCTCCCTCTGTGGCCTGGCAAAACAGGAACTGGCTTTGCATGACTTCCCAGCCTCAAAGGGGTGAAAGCCCAGCAAACCCTAGGTTTTCCAGAGCTTTCCCCTCCAGACCATTAAAGTCGGGACAGCAAGGTGTCCCCAGATAAGAGAAGACACAAGCCCGGGCTGTCGGTTGCAGTGCCTTGTCGGTTGCAGTGCCTGCAGTGTCGGTTGCAAGAGTCACCCTCTTGCTTCAGGGGTGAATTGCAGACAGGAGTCTAAAATACCTTCCTAATGTTAGCAAGGGTGACTTCTCCCATCCCAACCGAGGAAGAAGTAGGCGACTGCCTAATTTCAGTGGGAGAATAATTATCTTTTAGTGGACTGAATAATAGAGAGAAGAAAGGAAGATGATACTACCTCTTCCAAAACAAGGGCAGCTCCTTTCCTCCTCATGTTTGGGCCAACACCCAAATATTCTTAGCTATAATTTTAGCAAACCAAAGAGGAAAATGAAGGCTGCATTTATTTTTTCTCTATGGCTACAGCTGAATGGGCTAGCTCTTAAGATTTTGTCACAGTAGCAAAAGGAAAAGGTTCATCTCAAATGGTTTTCAAACTATTCATTAAAGCTTGTATTACAAGCTCAGGAACGTTTCCTGGTAAGTGATTGCTATTTTTCCTTCCCACATTTTTTTTTTTTAAATCTTGAGGATTGTTCTGACTATTCTTTTGTTCTTCTTTCTAACAGCCATTATCTTTAACAAACAGTTGTTTTAAGTTGGGGAACTGGATTTTCTGTCAGCTAAAAATAACCAGAGAAAACCTTTTGAGAATTGAGAAATGTTTCCATTCAGTTCTTTTAGTAAAAAAATATTAATGGTTTAAAAATACCAGTGCAGCAATTTTATTCTATGAAATGTTTTGGTTTTGATGTTTTGGCTGACCAATACAAGCACTCCAAGCTAAAGCCTACCACAGACAAGGAGATGAAGAAGAAAGTGGGAAGAAGCAAAGCCATCTAGACTAAGTGCATGGTCCAGGTCTCCTCCATCATCCATGGGGACAGATGGGCAACTCGGAGGGTGCCCCCTCCAAAAACAAGCATGTCCTGGGTGTGTTGCAAAAAAGAGCAATATGAAGACAGGGATGACTCTACTCCTGTGTCGGGAAACCTCCTGCAAATATGTCACCACCCTTTATAATCAGCATTTTCGATTTCAACCATCCTGCCCAGGATGGAACACTTCTGCCATAAACTCATCTCCAAAAAAGACAGCCTTATCACACTGACCCACTCACCCTGAGCTTAATTTATAGACTAGAAAGGGTGACTCACCTTTTCCTAAAGCATCTCTCTGCACTAAATACACCGAGACAAGAACGTGGGAAGAGGAGGAAGAGGTGGGACTCTTACAGGAACAGAGAGAAAGTAATCTCCGAGAAAGTAATCTCCAAGAAAGTCATCTCCATAGCGTGCCCCTACAGTACGAGGCAGAAGAGACAGCACAACCACAGCAATCAACTGAAGGAACACGCTTCGCAGTAAATATTTGAACTGGTAATTAATCTGAGTGGAATACATTAAAGAAGGAAATGTTCTCCGAGCCAAGATTGTAATTTAAGCTTTTTCACTTGCTCATTATTCTCTCTGTGTGTGTGTGATAGTTACTATAATGTTTTTTCATGTCAAAACCAGATACCAATTACCACTAACCAAACAAAACCATGCAGGCTCAAAGACATTTATCTCATCCAACCATGCCCAACATAAGGGATATTTTCAAAGTCTGCCACTAGACGTGCTCTTTCCCTTCCTGCTCTGCCCCTTCCCTGCAGGGAAGGTGCCTTTTTCTTCTCTCCCTACCTGGAATGAGCTAAAGATGCAACCTCTGCAGTCTAGCATTGGACGATGGGCCTTTGCTTTTGCCTTTTCTGCTGCTTGTGAGCTAAAAAGGCTTCAAACTCATTCAGCCTTTGAATCAGTAGCAACAGCAAGAAATGTGAACAGCTTTGCTGGAACAAGGACCCCCTTTGGCCCTTGTGCAAGTCTGTGGAGACCTTGGTGGTGGACCACACACAGGATGCAGCGAGGGTTGTACAAGATGTGGAAGTACGTACCACAGTTTTGGCTTTAAAGATCTCAGCGACTGCAGGAACCCCAGTGAGTGCCGAAGGTCTGGAGTTTATAGCAGCAGAGGAGCTTGCAGGATGAATCACGGTGACGGTGATCCTGGTCCCACTCATTCTGCAAGCAGTGAAAACAGCCAAAGCATCAGCATAGATGAAAGCTCCCAGCAATGGTACAGCTCCGGGGCTGAATCATCTGGGACTATGAAATACATAGGTAAAGAAATCTCAGGAGCAAATCTGCCTGCTTTGCTGATAAGGAATTTTGCTTTATTCTGCGGTGATTTCCTTACAGAGCCAAACTGGGAAGCCCCCAGCCAAATTGGAAAGATATGGTTTGGAATATCCTACTTAAAAAAAAAGAAGAAAATAAACTTGTTTAATTTCAGCTTTTTTATCCTAGGTGTTAAAAAAAAGTTTAACTAGGTCAGAATTTCCTGGAGGAAAGAAGTTGCATTTTTGTGGTCTGACGTAGATGTAGATTTATTGCATTTTTTACCATTACTCAGGGAATCATTATCAGGGATCATTTGCCTTTTTTTTTTCTTCTTCAGATATCCAATTTTCAAGCTATGTATCCAGCACCCAGAAAGCACGGTGGTTTTATTTCCCCTTTCTGATCCCTGGACCAAACGAGATGGCCTAGCCGTCTTCCTGATACGTTGCTTTCTGTTCTTTAATGAAGACACCATTCACTATCATCATGACTATATTCTTGTTAGTACTAGCACGCAGGGTAGGCAGCCAAGTTGGGTGTTTTGTGGCTGCACAGATGGGAAATCTGAGGCTGTATTATTTTCAGCCCTGCATCTGCAGCCCGAGGAAGTGGATAGACACTTTGCACGGCAAGTGGGAACAAACGATACCCAGAGAGCCTGCCACAAAGCAGATTGTGGATAAATACAGGTAAGAAATTAGCCAGTAATTAGTTCCTCCTGTGAACACTCATTCCTTGCAGCCAGACGGCTCCACAATCCACATTATATTCAAAAGCAAGTTGTTTCTTGTGATGTGGTCAATATTACTAACGGGAGGGAGAGGGAAGCTTTTAGTCAGAGTCATTTTTTTTTTAGTCACTTGAAAAGGGATGGATCAGGGTAGGAGCAAGATATTCTGGGCTTGTGGTCCAGGCTCAGCATGTGGATGTAGGATTCTCCACCTTGTTGGGTACAAGCAATATAGGATTGTGCTGGATCTTTCTTGCCTCTGCTTGATACAACTTCTTTCCTTTTAAGGTGATTTTAATGGAAAACCATCAGTTTTCTTTGGATGCTTCAACTCAGCTGCACTAGAACAAAGCGAATTTTGGACCTTTCTGTTTGGTGGCCAAACCAAACGTCTGGGTAAATTCTGACCTGGCTGCCCCCAAGAGGTTTTTTTCTGCCTTTGGTCAGGATTTCAGGGTTTTTCTCCTACCTCAATAAAACCTTTTCAGGAGGTTTACTCTTCTCAAAACACCGGCCAGGAGATTTAACTTTCCTTCTCCACTTTTTCTAGGCTTGTGTCATTGAGGTGGCTCGAGGAAACTCCTAACCGCAGACAACATGATCTGCAAGTCTACTTAGAATAAACGAAGGGAACCCAAACCCAAACCAGCCATGCAAACCAACTGGCTAGTTGAGTGTGAACTGCTCGGTGTCTGCATGGGGCTGGTCCTGCGTCGGCTCCTGAGGAGCTGGACGGTGCACGCCATGCCACAACAGAGCCCCGCGGGGCAGGGCGGATTTGTTGAGGCAGGAGCTGGAATTGCTGAGATGTGTGTTTGAAGAGGTAGCAATTCCTCCCTTTCTGTCCGCAGGGAAATGCAGGTTATGTTTTTTTCCTGGAAACACCCTCATCTTTAGCACAGCCCAGTTTAGCGTAGACAGCGTTGGGTTTCGGAGCTGGACCGTCTACTTATCCAACATATTCACTAATAGGGCTTATGTGGTAGTTGCATATGGGAACAAAAATCCCACTGATACTCTTCAGCGTTCAGGTGTTACCTACATGGGGAATCCTCTGTCTATACCCAACGCTCGTTGGCCATGGTCCAGTTCAGTGGGTGGATTTATCCTTTTTCAGGATTAAAGGAGGCTTGGTATATTCTTCAGTGATGAATCACTCCAGGTCAGATTTTAGCTGCAGGATGAAGACTCCCATTATACAATTAGCTCTGCGTTTCCCCAAAAGTGATGCAAATGAGGGGGAATCACTCTGGACTGCAGCTTTTTTGCAACCTTTAGGCACAAGATTTGCGACACCTCCATCACTGTGAAAATGGACACCCCCTGGGAGGTGAGCACCATCAGAAACCCCGGCACTGAACAGAGCTCAGAGCAGACATCAAGGCTTTGTGCCATGAATGAAGGACACATCAGCTGCTGAAGACCATTGCACAAGTGCAACCCCCAGCTCTGGAAGAGCCCAAGTATTGACCTAGGACAGTGTATTAAACAGGATCTCTGCTAGCTTTCTTGAAATGGGCTATTTTGTACAAGAGAAATTAAATTAACAATGTTATGTGAAGAAAGCAGGCAGGTGGAAGGGTAAAGCATAAAACCCTTTTACATTTTAAGGTGCTCTTTCAGTTCCAGGGTCAAGGAAAGAGGATTCAGTGTAACAGAGAAACAGGGTCTGAACACTCAGCATCTGAGACCTCCGGCTCTGGAGATGAGACCATGAGCTTGCCCCGCAGTGCTCTGCTTGTGACAGTGATGAAGGGTTTGGGTGGGAAGGAGGTGCTAAACCTCTGCAGAGCAACTGGCAATTATGCCAAACCCAGTAGCAATCTCATAAGCAACTGGTTCTCTTTATCATATACTCTTGGAGTAACTTGAAAGAAGGCACTCAAAGGGGGTATGACGCTTTGGGGACAGTGCGCCTTGGGTGTCTGTCAGTCCTTAATTGAAATGAGGACAACGAAGCCACAGCTGTCATGCTCAGTAATTAAAGGGAAAGTAAAGCCACCCGTCCGTCCTTTGACAGGTAGCCTGTCTGCAGACGGATATTTGCGATGCTGAGCAGTGTGGTGACAGCATTTGCAAAAACGCCTGGGAGAAAAAAAACATGAAATGCTCTCTACGTTAAGCCAAGGAGGAGCTGGAAGGCCAGGTGTGCAATTATTAGGATGTCTTGAACACCAAGCTGGCTTTCGGTCACTGAGATTTCCACATGCAAGCCATTTCTGGATGGAGAACAAGAGAGGCAGGTGCTTAACACTCCCTGGTATCACACGCGGTGCCCAGCAGGCAGATTACCCCATAGGATATTCAAGGAGAAAAAGCAACCACATAATAACAAGAACAAAGAGAATAACAAGGCAACACACCGATGTGTGGATGTTGCTTCAAGAAATGAGACCGGAGTTCCCCAAATGAATCTCCTCAGTGTGTGTATCCCCACTGAGCGGAGGAGGAAGATGGGTGCCTGATTCACTCAGCATCACCTGGGTGCAGAGTTAAGAGTAGTTGTTAAATGAAATAGTCATTTCTAAGATCCCACTCAGTGCAGTTTCTTCTGAAAGTTGCAGATTTGCCTAATAACGTATTTCCTTTTATCCTCCAACAGAGCGTGGCCAGGGAGTCCTGTTGGCACAGCTATGAAAAATGTATGATGCACAGGAAGATTTTCTCTTTTCCATTTCTCTGTGCCATTTCTGGCTTTCTTTTCCAGTCACTGAGCGCTGGGTTTTCTTGCAGCGCAGGTTCCCAAGTCTGGTGCAATGGACAGTGATAGTGGCCCAGCTGGGTTTCAAACTCAGTATGGGCACATCTCTGGCCATGGAAGAAAGAGTTTCCTAAAACAGGAGATTTAGGTCAAGAAGTGAAGAAATCCACCTCAGAAACACAGTGAAATCAAAGCGTGACTTTGCATCTCTGAAGGCGTAGTGATCTTGCACGCTGGAGGACATAGCTGCGGCAGAGGAGCATTTAGCTTTGGGAGGAGGGATTACCAGTCCAGAGGTATAATCATCACTGTTGCTTGCCTTTATCTCCCTGAATGTGTGGTTTGCTAGCAATTCAGAGAGTTAATCCCTGGAAATGGAGGTTACAACCCTGCAGGCTTGCTGAGCTGGGGAAATAAAGACTGTGGTGCCCAATGTTTGAGCTGGCTGCTCTCCAGGGCAGATAGCACTGGGGCTTGAGGTAACTTTGGAGCAGGTGTTTCTGAGTATTAGGGCTGTGATGAATAGAAGTTGGTTGCAAATTCCTCTAGGACAAATACTGCTCTTTATCTCTAGCTAACCCAGTGGATACAACCATAATACAGAGCTTATGCACCAAGCCACCACCTCTGGAGTGACGCGTTGCGAGTTCTTTGCGTGTTGGTGGCAAAATGAATCACAAAAGTGACGCCAACCGTTCATTAAGATAATAGGTACGTCCTCTAGAAGCTATACCTTCTGTAATCTCCTTAATCTGAGTGTCCATCTGGAAAGCTTAATGAATAGGTGCTCATAAACACGGCATTGTTATTTGTCCTGGTTTGTATTTGTCCTTTTATTTTGCTGAGGCTGGTAGCCGCATAGATACCACCTCTGCTCTTGGATCGTGCCCCCACGGCCCTGCAAAGTGTGACTCCTTGTCTCCGGGTTCTCCTGCACTGGTGACTTTAGAAAACAATCTTTTGCTTGATGATACCAAGCTCTCTCATTGACTATTCATGGAGCCCATGCCTCTAGCTTCAACTTGGTGACTAGTTTTCAGGTAGCTGAATTCAGGTAAAAGGACTCCCACGCTAGAAGTGTTTTTATTCTTTTATGTTATCTCACCTGCCAAGTCATTTTTACAAGGCTAGTAATAGGGTTTGCTCTCTACTGAGCACGTCTCCTTGTCCCTCTCAGCAGTGATGCTTTTTAATTCAACGCGGCACACAGAGATCGTATTGCTGATAAAAGCTCTGTGTTCTCTGCTCTGCTGCCAATAAACTGCACGCAGTGTTTGTCCATTGTCTCTACTTCCCTCTTTTTTTTAAGAAACCTTTTATAAGTTTGCAAAATTAACTCTATTACATGAACCACACACACTGAACAGCTACTTTCTATGGTCATTATTATATACACTCATGTGCACACACAGACATAGATTTACAGACCTATCAATGGGAACTAGTTGAAATTCAGTGGCTGAATTTCCCTCCTCCCACACTCTCCCCTTTCACTCAGCTGCTGGAGGGCATCTCTGGAGTCCCTGCTTGGCTTAGCGCATGAAGGAACATGCTTTCTGGTTAAAAAAATCTGTATCATAGAAGAGAAGAGACAACTGTCCCGTGAAACGGTACAGGAGCATTTCCAACCTCAAAATCTGATGTGGTTCTCACTGCAGCTTTTTACAAGGATTGCCCGTCTTTCCCCAGAAAAACATGTTCAGTGCAAACCTCGTGTCCTTCCTTGGCATGCGGTTGCTCTGCCTCTGCAGTGGCAATTCCCGGTGCTTAGTCCTGGCTGTTGTGCTTTCATCATGACACTGCCATACCAATTCCACCCCATTACTCAGAGCCCTAATAGTCCATCGGCCCCGAGTGTTAGCACGAATTTGGTCAGATGATGCAAAAGTACCTTACGAATTCCTATGCAAAAGAGGAATGTTACAAAGGAAGGGGGTGGACACCCGTGGCGTTTGGTACGAAACCTATTTGTCTCTTGCAAAATAAGGTGGTAAATAAGAACTATGAAGGAGAGTTTCTTGGCTTAGGTCACCTGGTAACACCATCGAAACAGAGATTTAAAAAATCCAAACAGGCTGCCTTGTGCTGCTGCTGGCATCCTGCCTACTGCAGTCAAACATCCAGAAGTCACAGAAGCTCTGTCTGAAAGATGCATGCAGCTCCGCATTCAACACCCAGGTTTTCCAACACACGAATAAAGAACTGCCCAGAATATGACACAGTTGCCCTGAATGAAGCACCTGGATTTTGCCGTCAGGGCACCAAGCGTGGCCAGTGCATCACAGCGGACACAGGCAGGGCAGACATCCAGCTCTGGGTAGTAGGTAGCTCTCCATGTTCCTTGCATGAGACATGGCCTTTGGGAGCTACACTCTCTTCTGCTTAGCTACTGCCGTGGTACCCCAACACCTTCTCACCAATACTGGTGATGTGACCGACACTGGTCACCCACAGTTTATTATTGTCCAGCAGAAAGACTGCAGAAGGAGGGTAAAAGTTTTGGCAAGGTCTTATCTAGAAGCACTGCGAATGCAGATGGTGCATATGGGCAGTGACCATCGATGCTCTGGGAACAGCCTGGAAGGAACCTCAGGAATTATCTTGTCCATCTTTTTGCCCTAAAGCAGCATAAAAGCTATGTAATGGCCAGGGACAAGCCAGGCTGAGGGTGAACGGCTGCTGTGGAGCAAGGTTATGGGGAGGAAAGCAAGGTGCCCAGGGGCGATGGAAGGAGCCCAGACCATCATCTCTACCCTGGTCCCCACAAATCCACCATCTGCTTTGATGTGGGAGCAGAATCAAGTTGTAGTTAAGAGACTGGGAACAGCCACCTTTGGACGGCTGGACCCGTGAAACCAAAGGGAGATGTCCCAGGGGCCTCATTAGCCATTTTAATGGCGACTTCATGGTCCCTTTTGCAAGGAGCCACAAAAGCTGCCCAGCCTGCAGGGAGGGAGGGAGAGCACCAGCACGGCCAAGCCCTGCCAACCCTGTTTTCTCAGGAGAGGGTCTTAAAAAGTGGTTTTCTCTCTGGGAGAAAGCAGGCTTGGATGGCTGGGTTGTTACAGCTGGAATCATAACAGGAGGTTGGAAAAACCCCTAGGCTCTCCCTATCTGCACGGGTGGCTTAACAGGTCCCAATTTAGTAAGGTGCTTAAGCAGAATTAATTTATCCTAATGCATCTGGGTACATGTAAATCTCAAAGGCATAAGCCTCATGGAAGCCACCACAGTTCAAGGCATATTTAGGGCCAAGGACCTCAGGGGTTTCCCCGGTAAATCCGGGTGCAAGCTGCTGCTTTAAAGCTTTGCTCAATCCCATCAGCCTGAAAACAGCAGTTTCACCTCTTCCTTATAAAGAGGAAGGTTAGTCCCTTTCTACAGCTCTTCAAACACTATCTGATGTGCAATCAACCAGGACAAAGCATGGAGACATGAAGAAGGTCTCTACGAAGAAGGCATTTGCATCCGACTTGAGCCAGGGCTGTGCATGTGTATGGCCGATGAAATAAAAGCAATTGCAATCCTTCTCTTCAGAAGACCAAATCACATCAGAATGTTTCCTCCTTTGAAGCTGATGTAACCAGTGCTCAGGGCTTCCACCATGTGACTGCGAACCGGCTTTGTGAAAGCTCAGCGGATGGAAACCACAAGCGCTGCCCTGAACCGTCTCTCTCTGATGTGCAAGGCTAGGCACCTGAAAGAAGCCACTTCTTACGGCTGCGAGGAGGAGCCGAAGGTTGAAGTGCAGGTTTGTTGCTTTCGATCCGCAGGGAAACAGCCTGGCAGCACGTCGTACGTAAGAAGGGCTCTCAGGGCTCGCAGGTGGTGGAGGAATGTGGATGGTTGTCCCACGAGTGGCATTTTCCCTGCTTTCCAACAAAACCAGGGGCTTGGAGGGTCCACAGCCCTCGAGTGGTGCCTGTATCACCCATGCAGCACAAGGCACTCTACAGTGGGCAGCCAAGCAGAGATATGGAGGAAAACAGGGACCTGATCCAAACCAGATCCAGGTTTCTCACAGCTGGAAAAACCAGTAAGTCACTACCCTCAAGGATGAAGGGCTGTGTCTTTCTTGCCGTGAAAAGGAGCTGGAGTCTCTCCCTGTGCTCCTGCTGGATGGGAGACCTCGGAGCAGTGGCTCTGGTCACCATCCTTGGTGCCTCGTCTCTGCCCCACTGCAGCAGCGTCAAGCCAGCGTGCAGGGCTCAGCCATGCAGAAAGCAGGACCACAGCCAGTTGTGCCACTGATGGCCTGACTTCTCCCTGCTTTTCAGCTTGCCCATGGTTATGCCCACCTGAAGAGTTCATGAAAGTCATGTTGTATGGACCTACCTAAAGGCTCAGTGATGCTTTAGCCCATCCATGAATGCCCTGTTCCTAGGCAGTGCTCCAGCTTTGGCTTCAGAGCACGCACCCAACTGTCCTCCACACTGCTTGCACCAACGCTTCAGCACAAAATAAAATAACTTTCCAAAATAATTCTCCCTTTCACTTACTAGCAAGAGGTCCCAGTGCTTGGATTATCTTGGGCAGAATGACACGAAGGATGCAGGGCCCAAAAGCTCGTTTGCTTTTTCCAACTATCTCAATCTCACAAATGAAAGTACATCTCATTGCAAGGTGTGCATCCTAATATACTCGGACTGATGGAGCTTACAACGGAACTACTGCATGATTATAACTGCATACAGTATCTTACAGTTCACTTCAACCCACTATGAGACCTGTAAAAAAAAAAAAGGAAGATCTTTACCTAGCGAGACTCCACAAATATTCTAAATCATCATAATTCCTTTACATTATTTTTAATTCAAGACAACCTATTTCAGGTTTACAACAGCATTGACTAGGAATCCTCCCAGAACCAGTTAATTTTGCCCCAGCAAAGATGCAAAGACTTCTTAGGGCAAGCCCTGCAATCACTTGTGATTCTGTGATTAGACCCCTTTGTTAAGGCAAAAAAGGAACTTTATTTGTTTCCAAGCAAATTCAAAAATCTTTTTAAGAATTTTAATTAAGACAGTACGGTACCTTCTCATTAACAGATATTACTAGAATAATTTAATGTCAAATAGGTGTGTCACAGGAATACGAAGAGAAAAGTTCACTCCGGCTAACATTTCTCAACCTGTTTGTAACACTTCGCTTCACTTCTTTGTTGCATCTCCAGCTATCGTTTGCGTGAATTCGCCGTGTGAGCCAGTCACATCACACCCAGATACTAAACACAATTATCACCTTCCCTAGGCACATAATTCAGCAATAAATCGCTGTCTGCAGCGAAGCGTTTCCCAGAAATGCCTTATCTTCAATTCCATATATTCTAAGGGGCACAGGAAGCCCAGCTGGACCAGTGTCTCAATTGTCTGAACCCCCAATTTGCCAGAGCATCCGCCCCATGACCGAATTCGTCCTCGGCACCGTTCACGCTCCATTGATAAGGAAACTGCCAACCCCATCCCGCTCCACTTATCAGCACGCGAGCCGGCAAACATGGCTGCAACCAAATCGCCTACGAGAGCCGCAGCCATACCCATGAGAGGAAGAAATGAATGCTTACAAGAACGCTCCCGACAACGTCAGTGCCGTGCTTTGGCAGATATGCCTTCCTTCTGCCCTGTCGCCACCGGTCATTGCTCAAGAGCCAGCCCTGAGCTGGCGCGAGACCCTGGAAGGGGCGGCATTGACACGACATTTTTGCAGGAGATCCTGAAACATAATTAAACGCTGTGGTGAAACCAAACCGTAAACAAGCCATGAATAAAAACCCCTTGAATTATTTTCCTAAACTATAATTACACAATAAGGAAGCAGATTAATTAAGTAAAATATAAGTCCTGAAACTGAAGCTTGCAAGCAAAGCAGTTTATTTTAATTTCCACATTATTTCGTATGAGATAGAAGTGTTTGCTGTGGGTTTAAAATGTTGGAAGCCATTCCTTGCTGCCAGGCAGACCAAACCCAGTGGATAAATTAAATTTTTGCATCTCAGGCACCTCCTGAAATGTATATAAGGAGAAGGGCTCTGCCTCAGAGAAGCTAAAGGAGATCTCCTTCTTTCACTCCCTGCTCCTCTCTTGCTCTTCTGCTTTGCCGTTACCGCTTCACTCCCATCTCCCCCAGCCACCATGAGTCGACAGTGCTACACCTCCAGCTCTCTCCTGGGAAGACGGGGCTTTTCCTCCGCGTCCGCGGTCTGCGGCCTCGGCAGGGGCAACAGCAGCTCAGCCTCCGTCTGCCAGCCGGTGGGACGGAGATGTGGAATTGGTGGCTTCAGCAGCCGGAGCGTCTGCGACCTGGGCAGAGGGCAAAGGATTTCCTTCGGTGGTAGCTGCCGCAGCGGGGTCTACGGTGGCCCTGGCGTTGGACGTTGTGGCGTGGCTTATGGCGGAGGCCGCTTTGGCGTGGGCACGGTCGTAGGGTTTGGTAACTGCGGAAGCTACGGGGGCCTGGGCAGCTACAGAGGTCTCGGGGACGGCGTGGCTATCGGAGGCTATGGCGGCGGCATTGGCATCGGCCTCGGTGGAGGTAGATCTGAAGGGATTCGGGGCGTCAGCATCCACCCGGAGCTCCTCAAGCCCCTCTGCGTGGGGGTCGACCCCGAGGAGTGCCAAGTGCGGACCCACGAGAAAGAGCAGATCAAGAACCTCAACAACCAGTTCGCCTGCTTCATTGACAAGGTGAGACCCCGCTTCCCTGCGCGCAGGCTGTTTGTCTCATGTCTCTAGGCTCTGACGGATGGATGTCTCTAGCGAGGCAACGTTGGTAGCCATTTCTCCTGGCATCCTGATATCGTAAACGTTTCTGATAGACCATGGTGGTCCTGACCTGGAGACTGTTTGGATTTAAGCCTTGCACCAAGGCAACCGCACCGGTATTTTACCTTTCGATGGTCACCAATCTGCTGAATAGCTAAATCGGGAGCGGCTCCAGGGATACAGTAAATCAAAACCTGTGAGAGAAGGGATGGAGACACGGAAATGTAAAAAGGCAAAATAGGAAGTTTTATTACAAATGTATAATCTGACATTGCTATCACACCTCTATAAACTCCAAAGGACTTTTGCATTTCTAAAACAGTTTGTGTGCTTCATCAAGGAGATGTAGAAAGATAGATGTCTAGCTAAAATGAGATGAACACTTTTAACTTCTCTGTCCCTCCACTCTGTGAATGAAATGATTTGGTGATTTCCTAAATAGATGTAATTTATCACAGAGATATCACAGGTATTTAGGAATTATCATTATCTATTTCCTAATTATCACAGATATTTAGGAAACAGATGTAACTTATAATTGTTTTCTTAGCTAAGCCTAAGGGTTTTCATTACTGTTTAGAGATGTGCTACAGGAAACGATTTTTCAAACAACAGAGAAGCCTTTGCTCTTTCTGATCTTGATTTTCCTTGCGAGTTGTTCTGCAGCTGGAAAAACCAAACCCACGTAAGAGGAGCAACTCCGCTTCCTCCCATTTGAAAAATGACTTATTCATGATCCATAAAGGTTCTCAAGTACCAGGGAGCTCTTTAATCTAGAAGTGAAAGGCATGATAAATATGCGTGGTTAGAGTTTAAATCAGATACATTCAAATGAGATCCTGGATGGAGCTTCTAGTGCTGCGAAAGACTCCTTACTGTACTCAGCCCATCAGGGGAGGCAGCGGATGCTCCGCCAGCCAGTTGTCGCAGGGGAAGAGGTGGCGTTTGGCTGAACTGAGCTTTGGTCAAACAGATGATTGGCTTCAACACAGAGCAAACGCACCAACGTTGTTCAGCCCGTGATACGAGTCCTGGGCGGGACCAGGTTTAGCTCAGAGAAGATGCTGGTCTCACTCAGGCTGCTGAGAAATCAGCACTTAACCGTTTGCATTTCTGATTTTGTTTTTACCTCTTCCTTTCGGAAGTGGAGAAACCCAAAGCACCTTTGCCTGGGACGAGAGAGGGTTGCGTGACTCTCACATCTCTTGCTTCCCCAGGTCCGGCTGCTGGAGCAGCAGAACAAGGTGCTGACCACCAAGTGGGAGCTGCTGCAGCAGTATGTCCTCCCAGCTTCCAGGAGAAACCTGGAGCCCGTTTTCGAGAACTTCATCTGCAACTTGAGGAAGCAGCTGGAGTGTGTGCTGGGGGAGCGAGAGAGGCTGGAAAACGAGGAGCGGTGCCTCAGGGACCTGGTTCAAGAGTACAAGTGCAAGTAAGTAGTAGGCAGAGAGAAGCTGCAGACCGGGGTGTTTGCTAGCCCGAGCGGTGCTTCTGAGCGTGAAGCCAATGCAATTGCACTGTATGGGTCCAAAAACCGGGGCACAGGGAGGGGAGTAGGGCAGGGAACACTGGTACTGGGCTGGTTTCCTGTACTGGGGTCCCGCTGCTGCATCTCAGATGCTGGTGATGGACTGGGAGAGCTCTTCAGCCACAGTGTTTCCTTAGGGAGAGGGACAGGGAACCACTTTTCCTCTCCCTAATGCTCCTGCACACCACCGTGGTTTGCCATATCAAATCTCCCACATCATCTGTGCCTGTGGCTCCCCCAAATCTCATGTCCCTGGTGCCATCCGTTCCCACAAAACCCTCAGCCTATTTGTCTCCACCCTATGTTTTATCCACGTTGTCTCTGCTGGGGTTCATTCTCTCTTCCCAGAGGGAATGTGGGAATTGTTTTTTTAATCTAAGCTGCAGATATTCCTTAATAGCTCCCCATGTGCTCTGCTGAGCCACGAACTAGGACACTTGGTGGCTGGTGGTATACAGCACAGGATAAGAGAGTAATCCTTTCTCCAGAGATCTTACAGTCAAGCATCTCAGGTGTTTTTTCTCGCTGAGCCACCACCAAGGAGGTCAGACTCGTAGAATCATCGAATCATCTTGTGAAAGTTCTTCTAGGTCCCAATTACTTGGTCATTATGCACTGGCTTTCCTTCCCATTGCACCTGGGAGTTTCAAAGGTTGCTCAAGCTCCTGACCTCCCTTGGGGCATTTTGGCCACAGTTTCCCCATAAACACTCAGAGCAGAGTCCTGGATGCTTCAGAAAAACATCACACAAAGCAGCAGGGCTAGAAGAAGCAATCCAAGCCTTCAGCTGAGGTACGGGGTTTTGTATTTCTAGTGGTTTGGCCTGATTTACTGCCATCTCACTCCAGCCACCGATACTGCTGGCGTGGACTATTTAAAACTGCTGAACAAAGCCCAGTGGGGAGGAAAGAAATAGCAACAAAGCAAAAATCAAAAAAGAGGTACCAAGGGAATAGTGAGAGGCTCTGGTTTTAATCACGCTTCCCATGTTCTGCATTGGCTGCTTGGGTGGTGGGGACAGGACCCCCGGGGCTCAGCATCCCACCCCTCTCCTTCCCTCCTGCAGATATGAAGATGAGATCAACAAGCGCACGGCTGCGGAGAATGAGTTTGTGGTCCTCAAGAAGGTGAGTCATGCCAGGGACAACGCCGGTGAGACCAGCTGAGAGTGGCAGGCGCGTGGGCAAAACCTGGGCCTGGGGCCAGGCAGAGAAAAGGGGGGTCCTGGCACCATGACTCTGCCTGAGTCCTCATCGGGTAGCCACAAAATAGAGGCAACCCAATGAATGTGGAGAACCCCTATCAGGTTGTAAGCACATACAATGCAAACCCAGATGTCTTAAGGGCTGGAAATAGGTTTCCTCCAAATCTAACAGAAAACATGGGCTTTGCCACAGTCCTTGTTTCTTCACTTCTTTTCACCAAATACATGGTGTCTCTCCAGGATGTGGATTGTCTCTACCTGACCAAGGAGGAGCTGGAGGTGAGAGTGGGCCTCCTGCGGCAGCAACTGGAGTTCCTGAAGTGCATCTATGCCGAGGTAAGATCTCCCAGCTCCCTGTCTGCTGCCCCGGGGACGATGCATCATCTGCTGCCCCCCTGAGCTCTTACACCGAAATTAAATGCAGGGAAAGGTGTCTTTTCTGAAAATCCTGAAATTGCATCCCAAAAATCTGTATCTCTTCATATGTATTTGATAACAACACTATTGCACACAGTTTGGGAAGGCAAAGGGTGTTCTTGGTTGTCTCCTATATCGCTGGCTGCAAAGGGAGGGATCTTCTACATGAAAAAGCCCCTCAAATTCTAATCCGAACCATCCCTGGGAACCACTGAAACATCTCACTCTTCAAAACCCAAATATTTTTAGCACTTCACTTTTTAAGCTACATTTAGTCAAAGTATTTTGGTGAAAGTAATGCTTTTGTCTAAAACGTAGCAAGTTTTTAACAAAACACGCAGAGAACACTTTGTATTTGCACCTTTTCTACCCAAACACCTCCCAGCAGTCTGTAAGCAATGGGGCCCAAAGCACTCACCCCTGAGGGCTTCACAGCCCAGAAAACTGCTGACGCAGCCAGAAACGCCAAGTTTCAACGAAGCGAGTTGCTCCACCAGGATTCCCCACCCTTCCTTAGGGAACTGCACGCAGCAATCCCATATTGTGCCACCAAAACAGGTCCCAGCTGCCAGCTCTTGCTGGAAACCAGTCACCCACCTGGAGAACCCCATGTTCTAGTTGGGCGTTAATGGGAGAACCTCCCCCAACCCTCCACCTTCTTACCAGACCCCCCTTTGCCAGGGGTACCTGCATGCCTGGCTTGGGCTGGTTGAGGGAAGGGGACTGACATGCGATGGATCTTGCAGGAGAGAGCTCAGCTGGATTGCCAGCTGTGTGACACCTCTGTCATCGTGCAAATGGACAACAGCCGGGACCTGGACATGGAGGGCATCATCAAAAGTGTTGAGTGCTGCTACGAGGAGATTGCCCAGAAGAGCAAGGCTGAAGTGGAGGCTTTCTACCAAACCAGAGTGAGTATTCACACCACCAGCACAGATGGCAATGAAATCCCTTGGCCGACAAAACTCTGAGGACCATTTCTGTCCTCCATGATGCAACTTAAACCCACTCCACAGTGTGCGTGCACTGTAGTTTGCTAAAGAAAGTAATGCCACCCACCCACCCCAAATTAAAACTGTGGTTTAAGACTTTTCTGTAAAAACAGAGCACAGCAGATCACAGTGCTGCTTCAGAGAGGTCTCCTCTGTGCACACCCATCAGGAACACCATCCCCTTCCCAAAGGGTAAATGCTCAGGACCTACCTGGGACTGTCGCCTTGTCTGGGCTGCGGTCATGTCTGGGTGCTTCCCCGGGAGCACCGATGTCAGTGTGGCTCTGGAGAGTCACCTCCTTCCCTGGAAGGGGCGATTCGGGCACGTTAACATCATCCTCTTCCCCTGAACAGCTGGAGGAGCTCCACAGCAGCAGGGGCAAGTTCTGCGACGACCTGAGAAACAACCAGAGCGAGATAGCCGAGCTGAACCGGATGATCCAGAAGCTGCAGTGCGAGTCAGATAACGTGAAGAAACAGGTAGAACGAAGGGTTGAACGCTGCATGGGCAGCGGGGTGTGCAACTTCTTCAGCAAAGGGCTTCATCCTCACCAGCTCCCACCCTGTTGAGCCACAAAGAACCCCCCCCCCCCAGCTTAAGCCTATATTTGTAGCTTCTCATCTGCTGTCGATACACAAAGCAGCAGATTTATTTCTCACTTAGCAAATAAGCAGAAACCAGTTGGTTTGGCTATAACAGAAACAGTGTTTGCTGTATGCTTCCTACCGGCGTGCAGCCAACAGGTCCCCTCCCCTTCATCCCAAGTAGCTTGGCCATCCCATGTGTTCCGCCTAAATCTAGGCTCTCTGGCAGTTCCTAGCTGAGAAACAAGGGGGTACATGAGCAACCCTGTGGAGATGCCTCTTAATGTCACCGCTGGCCACCCTCTTGCCCGTTACTGTCCACAGATCGCAGCTCTGCAGACGGCCATCTGTGATGCTGAGCAGCGGGGCGACTGCGCCCTCAAAGATGCCCGGCAGAAGCTGATTGACCTGCAGACTGCGCTGCAGCAAGCCAAGGACAAGATGGCATGCTTGCTGAGAGACTACCAGGAGCTGCTGAACGTCAAGCTGGCCCTGGACATTGAGATTGCCACTTACAGGACACTGCTGGAAGGAGAAGAGAGCAGGTAGGAGCATCCCTGGCTGCACCTTGTAACGACTGGCAAAACCCAACAGCAGAGAGAGGCAGTGAGAAACGCTGGGTGGAGGCAGCTCCCCATGGGTGCAGAGGGGATCATCGTCCCTTTTCTCTCCCCATGGGTGCAGAGGGGATCATCGTCCCTTTTCTCTCCCCATGGGTGCAGAGGGGAGCACCACCCCTTTTTCTCCCCATGGGTGCAGAGGGGAGCATTGCCCCTGTTTCCTCCTCATCCTCTCAGGGCAGCTGGATTGCAGGGCACCAAGCATGCTGCAGTCAGATCCCCTGCCTGCGGTACAAGAAGAGGACGGGATATTAAGACGTCTATGGGATTTGGGGATCCAGCTCCACAGTGCTTCAGTGGGCAGTTTGGACCAGCACCTCACACTTGGGTGCACAGAAAAGCTGAAGTACCTGCAGGGTTCCTAAGGCAGCAATGACCTATTTGCTTCTGTATTTGGGGAATATTTCCCTAAACACATCTTTGAGACATTTCTTTTCTTAACAGGATATGTACCGGCAACCCTGTGAGCGTAGGTAAGCTAATGGAGCATTCCCTTAATTTCCTTACAAATCTCTTAAGCTTGTAAGTTTCCTTATAAGCTGGGCTTTAGCTGCTCTGGGAGTAACTGAGCCTGTTTTTCTCCCGCAGCTGTGGTCAGTGGCGGTGGCACCGTCGGAGAGTGCCGATCCCTATCTGGAATCGGAGGCAAATGCGCTGTCAAGACAGGAGGGGCCGGTGCGGGCTTAGGGGTGGTCTCCTCCTTCGGTGTCGGTGGCGCCGGCTTTAGCACCCGGAGCGTAGATTGCCTCCCCAGGGTGGGGGGCGGATTTGGGGCGAGGAGCGCAGTCAGCTGCGTGGGGCGAGAAGTCATCTCCGGCGCGGAGGGGGTGCAGTGCACCACCGGCGTGGGCAACCTGGGGAACGTCGTGTGCGCCGGGGTGGAGCAGTGCAGCCCGGGAGCTGTCATCATTCCCGGGCCAGGGGTCTGCGGCGCCGGGAGCAGGTACAGCACAGCTGTGCGTGTGGTCAGAACAACCCGGTAGAGACCGGAGGGCGATGACACATCATATTTTAAAATAACCAGCATTTCTGCAATAAAACAGTATTCCCCTTCCTTCTGACAGCTATAGGGATCACACAACCATGCGCTGCCCACACCCACACAATTAGGCTAGTTGCTCTGCTGAAAACTCTTTGCATGATCAAAACCCACCTTCTCTTGCATGTCCTTCTTGGAGTGGGGGGGGAACTTACCCCCACGATCTCGGCCAGGTGAGATTTTCATTTCAGAGAGTCCATACCTGTCTTCACACATCATCTTGGCTCTTAAATTAGTCTTCTCTGCTTGACCCCTTTTCAGCAGGGATTTTCTTTCCCTAATGCAGTTATTGCAAAAGGATGAAAAATCTGGTCATCCCAACTTCAGAAAGAGAAGCCACATTTTAATTGTCCGAGATGGAACTGCAGCTGTTATTTAACTTCCTTAATGACACCAGAATATCCAATTTTTCCTGTTTACGAGAGGGTTGGTAATGCTTATGTAAATTGGTCCAAGTTGCTACACCGGGTTTGGTAGAGCAGATTTTAATTACACACCGACGAGCACCTTATATTTCTGTAGTTAAATGCATGCGTTGTTTTTCCTGTGTGTGTACTAGATAGACGGATTTAATGCTTTTAATGTGTAAGTGAACAGAGTTGATTATCCTTCGCTTACTCCAAACTTTCAGCTGTACCTTCAATAAACTACATGCATAATTCATGCTTTGCTTCACGGGTTTTATTTCCCTCCCTGACATCACAAAAGCATAGATATTTTCTCAAATATGAATCTCCAAATGGGTGGGGTTGGTAGCTCGCAAGAAGTGGAGTTTTAACAAAGTGTTTTTGAGACTTTGTCTGCTCTCCTTCCTGATGCACTTTTGCATACCTTTATTCCATCCAGAGATGAGTTTGGCCACAAGGAAGTCTGGAAACGCAGTGTAAACCAGGATATTTAACTGCTCGTGGGACGTGCAGCTCCCTTGGGATCTCTCACACTGTTTGGGATCTCTGGAGGCAGAACAAAAAAGCAGCCAGGCCCTTGTTTAAAGAAATCGGTGAGAACCAGTTCAGGTAGTAACAAAAAGAAAATAATCCCACACCCCACCCCTGAAACCCTCTCACAAGAGTAGGCTAATTTTAAAAGAAAGCAAGAGAAAAGCGTACCTTCCCAAAGCGCAGCATCAGGGCCTTTCTTCCTCAAACGCCCCACCTTCCGTAAAACACATGAACTTACACAAAGAGCAGAGCCTGTGGGATGTGCCTGGACGTCCCTCTCCAACATCCCTTGCAGGGAGGGGAAAACCCTCTCCCGTCATTTTAGGAGACCGGGATTTAGGTGAGATCAGGTTGCCCCCTCCCTTTTCTCCGCGAGGGTCGCCCGTTTCCAAGGGATGGTGACCCGCTGAAAGGTCTCTATAACATGGCTGGGAAGGGCTTGCCACAGTGGCACTCATCACAGCTGGATGCACAGCTGGATGCTGGGAAAACCAGCCAGCCCTGCCGGCTTCTCCCCTCCCACGGCTCGCCTGGGCGCAGTCAAAAGCCCCTGAGACAACTTCGCTCTGAATTGCCCTTTGGAGAAATCTGTCTCTCCTCACCCAGTCGGGAAGCAGCACAGGGTGTGGGCAGGTTAATTTACCCCATGAAAGGTACACCGAGGACCGGGTGTTGTAATTTATTCCCCAATATCCAACTTTCCTAGACTTTACTGCTGACTCACAGCTTGTCTGCTCCAGCCTCTCCATGGCTGGAGGATGAGTTCAACCATCCTGCCAGGCTCTGTCCACGCCGGCATGACGGTGATGAACCCACCGCTGGTTCCCGCTGGTTGAGCGTCTGCCTCTGCTTCTCTCCCAGCACAGAGGCTGTGCCGAGCGTGGTGGATTCAGGCTCCCCATGGCTGCAGTGCTCTTCTTAATGGAAAGCAATATGGTTTATTGGATGTGATCAGCAGGTAGTAGATCACTAATTACTTTTTAATAAATGACATGCCTTAACAACACCGTCCGGGCTGGGGAGTGGTGAAATCCAAATGGATCAGCCCTTGCCAAGAAGGCAAAACCCACCCACCTAAAAGAGGATTTTTTTCTAAAGGTTATCTTCATCTTTTCTGTCTCAACGCATACAACTCGGACTTCATCTCATTTGTATGTAAATAACAAGCAGAAACACCCAAACCCAAACAAGAAGCTCCCGTTGCCCCAACAGCTCATAATTTACGTTGATCTCCTCCCTGCAAAACAATACCTGCACACCAATAACCAGTCGGCTCCCCAGGGTACCAAAGCAGCCCAGCAGCTCTTGCATTTCTGGGAGAATACCTTTAATCATCCCTGCCCTTCTCAACCCCCGAGTATTGCAAAACCCATGTTTTCTGCTGCCTACTTGAAAACGTTCATGTAGATCAGGCTATTTTGGAGAAAAAAGGCAGGGAGCAAGTTTTTTGGGGCAGCTGGGGGCCAAAACCTGCTCAGTGTCACTCCGGACATGCCGCTTTGCAGATCGACAGAGTCTAGTAGAGTTGATCCAAACCGACAGATGCAAAAACCCACATCTGCCTCTGGGTATGGAGCCCACAAACCCCAGCTCCTCTGCACAATAAACCAGCCCGCTAAAGAAATGGTGCATTTTTCACCGAGCCCTTGCATCGCTCACATACCTTGTGGACAGTGGGCTGAAGGAAGAAGAGTGTGGGAGCCTAAAATGACAATTCCCTCTTTCTTGTTGGCAGCCCCACCTTTAATCCCATTATATTAATTCAGCTCTAATATCTGATCCGAACCCGTTTGTCAGCTTCAGGACAATCTGCCTTTACTGGGGTCAAGAAAGCATGAAGACAATCTCATTTTCCCATCGCACCTGAGCTTTGAATTTTATGCAAATAATCAAGGCAATAGATGTTCGTGAATTTCAGGTGACATCCCAGGCAGATTCAGCCCAAGATTTTCCAAAGAGAAGCAAGCCAACCTGTACCAACCGGGAATTTCGCACTGCAATGGGAAAGTCTATTTGAGTGACCCAACTCTCCCGGTTTGACCCAGCCTGGCAGCATTTCTCCAAGGATAATCAGATATTTGGTCTGCTGTATTTGGTAGAATATGAAGCACCTGCTTAATTTTTCTTCCAGAGATGCCAGCGGGATTTTTAGCTCGTACTTAATGGTTTGTAGCACTGGGGTACATGAATGTATTTCAAAGGGCATGTAGAGTCCTGTCCTGCAAATACGTTTAAGCTCCAGTCATGCACACAGCATGGGCAATGCCACCGGGACAGCAACATGCTGAAAATGAACTGAGTTCTTAAATACAAAGAATAAAATACTCTAAACATTGCCATTCCACAAAGTCCAAGATGCCAGAAAATGTCACCACACCCTATTGAATTTGCTCTTTTTCCCAAGGACTCCAGGAAGTAAAATAACGAGAATTTGTGGGAGTATTTTTCATGCTGGTTACATCTTTGCTTTTGGCAACATTTTGAACGGGAAGGTTCAAAGGTCTGTAAAAGAAATCACAGCTGTAAAGAGCTAGAAACTCAGGACTGATTACATCTTAATGTTAGCATGCAAATAATACAGTTCCACAAAGTCGGGCAAAGTGTTTTTCAGAAAATCTGCCTCTTTTCATTGAAATCCTTTTTAGATCAAGATGAAAATGTATTGATCGCATCGTAAGTTGGCTGGAGACATTGCAACGGCAACCTCTGGGTGGGATGGAGTTGTCCTCTGGAGGTGCCAATATCTCTAGAAAGGAAGCCTAGGAAACCTGCTATAGACTAAATACCTAATCCTAAATGGCCAAAATTTGAGGTGACATTTAAATATAGTGTCTCAGAGGAAAATCATGGATCAGGACCTCTTTGTGCTAGGTACCGAGTCAGCTCAAAAAGACAGTCTCTGCCTGACTAGTGTGAACAGGCAGACCGGATAAATTAGAGCCCTGAAAGGGACGTCAGGCTTCATGAACATCACACCCGCACTTTGCCTTCAGGCAAAGAAGCCCCATGAACATTTTACGTTCAGATTTAGCCATTTTAGTCTCACTGCCTTTCACTCAAGTTAATTCAGAGGACTCTCCACTAAGCTCTGTACTGATCTACTGCATCTTATACGTAGCATAGGGGTACCTGGGTAGCCATTCCTCTTTTTCACTCCTGTCTGTTTCTTTTCTTTTGCTTCACAGCAAGGGAATAAAATAATACATCTCTGCAAGCATACAGAGGCTTTGCACTAAGGCTGAGCTCTCCTTGCCAAAAATCAGGGAGTTAGATAACTGTTCTAGCTGAGCAGATTCACACCAGCTCCAATAGGTGTGTTTGAGTGCAATCAGTGTTTAACAAGTTTCATACGACAGCTGGCTGCCTGGCACGTCAAAACCATGAAGGCGCTAAATTGATCACTGGACTTCCATGCAACCAAGCCCAGATCCCCAGAGGGATAAAAAGGGCATCCCACACTCCCTTCCATCAGAGAGCCGCACTCTCTGTTTGCTGCTTCTCGCCAGTGCCGGGCTGTTATCTCCTGCTGCAATGAACCGGCAAACTTCCAGCATGAGAGCGGGCGGTGGAGGCAGATCTTACAGCGCTGCCTCAGCTATTATTCCAAGCGGCAACAGGGCTGGCTTTAGTTCGATGTCTGTGGCACGATCTGGAGGAGGTGGAGGTGGTTTTGGAAGGCTCATTGGAGGAGGTGGCGGTGGCGGTTTTGGCAGCAGGAGCCTCTACAGCCTTGGTGGTAGCAAGAGGATATCCATCGGTGTTGGAAGCAGCTTCCGAGCTGCTTTTGGGAGTGGAGCTGGCGGTGGCTCTGGCCTGGGAGGTGGTGGTGGTGGTGGCGGAGCTGGTGGCAGTCTTGGACTTGGTCTCGGTGGTGGAGGTGGTGGATATGGCTTCGGTGGAGGTGCTGGTGGGCTTGGCTTTGGTGGTGGACAGGGAGGTGGTGGAGGGTTTGGCTTTGGTGGAGTAGGGGGGCTGGGAGGATTCAGTGGAGGGCTGGGTGGTGGCAGGAACCCAGTGGGATTTGGTGGTGGCCCACCTGGAGTCGGTACAATCCAAGAAGTGACTGTCAATCAGAGTCTCCTGGCACCACTGAACCTGGAGATAGATCCAAACATCCATCAGGTGCGAAAAGATGAGAAGGAGCAAATCAAGACCCTCAACAACAAGTTTGCTTCTTTCATTGACAAGGTGAGACTTCATCAAGTGCTGCGGAATCATGACAGAGAGGGAGTGAGACAGTCTTGTAGCTACGAAAATACAGCTTCATAGATCTACAGTCTATCACGTATTTCCTATTTGCATGTCTTCATTAAAGTAATCAAAGAAGAACATTCTTCTAAACAGTTACAAGGCAGAAAACTAGTCTAGAAACTAGTAATAAGAGGATTAGATCCAGGTTTTGTGCCTGAGAAATAAGATATATTAGCTCAAATGGAGTAAGCCAGTTTCAGGTCCAGATCTAGCCACTTAACCCAGCTCTCTCTGTGGGGAACCACAGCAGACGTGTTAGTCCTTATTGCTTTATTGCCCGCAAGCTGAAGTCCTTTTCATATTGACTCAACTTAAGTCCTTCCTTGGCTTTGGGTAAATATGTAGTGTATATGAGGAAAAGGAAAGGCAATTAAGTACTTGTCTTTTAACCTGTAGTACTCAGATCTTAGCTTTAATGAAGGAAGATAAATATCTCTTACAAAGAAAGAAAAACCAAAGGATGTCAAAGAAAGCAAGTGATGAAAGAGCTGAACCCACATTTTCTAATGATTGCTCATTGGCTTGCTAAATTAAATTGTCTCTAAAGAGAACTGTCCACTGAGGGCAGATTTGCTTAGCTACTGCATGGGCTAACATAGCCCTAGATAATCTGGAGGGTATTCACAGCTGGATTTAATACTCTTGGTTTGGGATTTCCTTGGTTTGTGCTATGCATCAGTCCCAGTTACTGATTATTGGCCATCAGCATGCTCACGGGTATCTTCTGCTAAGCCTCTTCCGCTTCCCAATGCTCAGGTTCGCTTCCTGGAGCAGCAGAACAAGGTGCTGGAGACCAAATGGACCCTCCTGCAGGACCAGGGTCAAAAAACCAACTCAGGCAAAAACAACCTGGACCCACTGTTTGAGGCTTACATCAACAACTTGAAACGGCAGCTGGCCAGCCTGCTCAACGAGAGAGGCCGCATGGATGGGGAGCTGAAGAACATGCAAGACCTCGTTGAGGATTTCAAGAACAAGTGAGTGCCTGTTAGTGGCACATCCAGGCACCCTGGGGTGAAATGGGATGCAAATGGTTCAGCTTAGCATTAGGCAGTAGTATTAATCTCACTTAAATTTAGCTTTCTGAAAGTCGAACATTTAGCCTGAGATATTCATCAAACTTTCTACAGGAAAGGGAAAAAAACGTATCTCCACTCTGTGCTCTAGCCCGTAATGTGGTACCTAACTAATCTCCCGCTAATATACCACTCCTGTGAGGTATCTCTCCCTGCAGAACCCCTGCCTTCCCCGACAGCAGCAGAAAGGTGGTCCATCGACATTTTTCCAATCAGAAAACACAGGTTCAGCCAGGACACAACAACTTGTCATGACACTTGCAAAGGAAAATCATCTAAAGAAGCTGTACCCTCCTTGTTCCACCTGCATTATGTCGAAATGTCATTTCAACCTTTTGAGAAACGGGATTGTCACAAATCAGACACAGGCATTTTCCAGGATGTTGATTTGGAAACGCCATACCCAGCCCAGATAAACCTTGCAGTCCTACCTGTACAACTGTCCTGCTTACCAAGGTATGATCCAGCATGTCTTCCCCTTTATCCCTGCAGATACGAAGAGGAAATCAACCGACGCACAGCAGCGGAGAATGAATTTGTGCTGCTGAAGAAGGTGGGCGAGACAGGAGATGTTACAGATGCTGAGCTAACCCTAACCATTGCACAGGCTGCTAGAGTCCTACAGGATGGGTCATCTCATGGAGCTGCCTCCTCATCCTTTAAAAGCTGCCATTCGGATTGTGGTTTTGGGGGAAAGGAATGGAGGGGGTTGGAGGATGGAAGTGAATTCTTGTCCCACTCCTGTCCCACAACATACACACATGGTTGCCTGGGCAAAACAGACCATGTTAGAATCAAAGATGGTCAGCAGTGCTGGGAACCCCAGGTACCAAGGCCAAATGGCCTGCACCCCCCTCCTTATCCACTAACAAAGTTACAACCAGCACTTCTTTTGGCCAAGAGATGTCCTCTTGGTGCTCCTTCCAGGCGCGTGTGCCAAGCACAGCTTCTCCAGCCAGGCAGCACCACTGCAGCAGTGAAAGGGGCAAGCCTCATCTTCAGGCTTGGCCACTTCTTGGCTGAGCTAAAGAAGAGGTACCGGGTGCTGTAGATGTCCCCATGGTTGCTCTTTTCCAGGATGTGGATGCTGCTTACATGAACAAGGTGGAGCTGGAGGCCAAGGTGGATGCCCTGACTGATGAACTCAGTTTCCTCCGAGCCCTCTATGATGCGGTACAGACACTCTCCTCCCCTGATTTCCGTCCTGTTGTCACCCCCTGGACAGCGACTGCCATCATTCATGGCATTTGAAAAGGTAAGTGCAGCTGGCCCGGGATCCTGTGTGCTTCCTTGCAGGAGCTGGCTCAGCTCAGTGCACAAGTGTCCGACACCGCTGTCATTCTGTCAATGGACAACAACCGGGACCTGGACCTCAGCAGCATCATAGCTGAAGTCAAAGCTCAGTATGAAGACATTGCTAACAGGAGCCGGGCTGAGGCGGAGGCTTGGTACCAAACCAAGGTGAACAGACCCATGGATGCCATGGATGCATTTCTGGGGAAAATTACTGCTGTCCCTATATGAGGCTGTTTGAGCCACAGCTTGTCCACCTGGACATCTCAGATGGTTTACTCTTCCTTCTGAATCTCAGTTTGAGGAACTGCAGGCCACGGCTGGGAAGCATGGGGACGACCTGCGCAACACAAAGGGGGAAATCTCTGAGCTCAACCGGCTGATCCAGAGGATCCGGTCAGAGATAGAGAACATGAGGAACCAGGTAGTAATGGCAAAAGGAGCCCGCGGAGCCACATTCTGTGGTCCCTTAGCACCGCAGCTCTGCTTTGCTGATCGGGGACTTTAGTAGCCACAGAGTGTGATGTACCTCGTTAAACTTGTTGAATTCCCTCCTGAAAAGGGTACCATGCTGTAACACGTATTAAATTTAACTTGCCAGGCTGGCATTTCAACTCCAGCAATGTTAGCTATGGGTGAATGACCTCACTCATAACTTTTTTCATTAACACCCCAACCAGAATTGTTTTCTTCCTTGGGTGACTCTTACCCAAAAAGAAAAGCAGCATTTAGGAGTCGCAATCCCTCCTCTTGCAGTGTGCCACCCTGCAGACGGCCATCGGAGACTCCGAGGAGCGTGGGGAGCTGGCCCTCAAAGATGCCAAGGCAAAGATGATTGATCTGGAAGATGCCCTGCAGAAAGCCAAAGCTGATATGGCTCGGCAGCTCCGCGAGTACCAGGAGCTCATGAACGTCAAGCTGGCCCTGGACATTGAGATCGCGACCTACAGGAAGCTGCTGGAGGGCGAGGAGAGCAGGTGGGAGCAAAATCCCTGTGGGAATAACAGCGACTATCGCTTTGCCCCTGCCAGCAGTTGGTCCCCCTACCTGTCTCCTTCATTCTGCTCTAACCTCCCCTTTACCTGCCCTCCAACAGGCTGAGCGGAGAGGGACTCAACCCCATCAGCTACTGTAAGTACCACAGTGCTTGTCTTGCTTTGGGCCCACTGGGACCAGAGGCTGTGAGAAACCTTGGGAAAAGGGAGGTTTTGCCCAATATAAGGTTTTCAGAGCCTACCACCAGCATTAGTGGCTTGCACAGGGTTGGGTTTAAGTCCTGTAGGTCCAGGTCCTGATGACGGTGCTTTCTGGAACTGGGTGATTGCCAAGCAGACCAAGTCCGACCCTCTGGTCGTTTTTTCTTCCAGCTGTCATCAGTTCCAGCTCTGGCATGGCTGGTGGAGCTGGGTTAGGAGGAGGATTTGGTGGACCAAGCCTAAGCGGAGGAGGTGGCGGAAGCGGTTTTGGTCTTGGAGGAGGCGGTGGAAGCGGTTTTGGTCTTGGAGGAGGCGGCGGAAGCAGTTTTGGTCTTGGAGGAGGTGGCGGAAGCAGTTTTGGTCTTGGAGGCGGCGGCAGTGGTGGAGGCTACAGCTTTGGAAGTGGAGGAGGACTTGGACTCGGGGGTGGTGGTGGTCTTGGAGGTGGATTTGGAGGAGGCAGTGGTCTCGGCACTGCAAGCCGTCTTGGCTACGGAGGAGGTGTTGGCAGTGGTCTGAGCACTGGTGGAGGGAATTTCAGCTCTGGAAGTGCAAAAGGCACCAACTCAGGTGTGAAAATCATCTCCAAAACCTCCTCCAGCAAAAAGAGCATAAAAAGCCAAAGCCTGAAGAATGCTACACAGCCCGAGTAAAACCAACACCAGACCCTCTCCAAAACCATCGCTCCCACATTGCTCCTGCATTACTCCTGTATCGCTCCTGCATAGCACCATCCCCTCCACCCACCTCTGTCCTGGCTCCTCGCACTATAGTTCTTCAGCATTTGGATCACAGTTCAAGAAAAGCAGCAGAGCACGTGCTAACCCGATCTCTCAAAGTACCTGAAAAAGGATTAAAAGGAAAACACGGGCCTAAGTGATTTTCTGAATGGGGAATTGGGGTTTTTTTTTTTTTGTTTGCTTTTAATGAGGCTGAGCAGCTTGTTTGTAATTGTGGCTAGCTGACAGCTGTCAGCTAAGACCAATCAAATAGCAGTGAAGATGCAATAACATGGGTTTTTAGCTCAGTTCTGGCCCACAGAAGCCCAGGGATGGGCTGGGAACTTGGCTTCAGTTCAGCCTGCTTTGTCTTCACTGCTGGGATGAACCAAACTTGCTCCTTCAAGTTAAGCAACTCCTCTTTATCAGAGATGTGGGTTATTTTTCTGCTATGTAGAAATACCCCAGGAAGTTGCTGAAAGATTCCAGGCAGTGGTTTGCAAGCGTGGGGCCCCTCTTAAAATATCCCTTATTATGGGAGCACAGAGCCCGTTAGGAGTCACCTCTGAGTCACTCGAGTGCGATGGAAAATCCTTTTTTTCCCCATTCACAGCTGAGCTTCAAAAAACACGTTTCTTCCAGATGTGCTGTGTGAAGTCAGGCACACGAGCCTGGCCAGGGGTTCAGAGCGTAATATTAGGAAAGCAATCTGAGATACCTCCATCTGGAAAGTTCCACCCACAGGGATGCGGATTCAACTTGCAACAAGCTTATCTAAAAGGCAGGCCAAACTACGCTCACATTCCTGTCCTTTCTCTTCTTAGATGAAAGTATGCCCATAGTGGCACCTTACACATAATCTGGTGTGTGCATCTTGTCAGAGGAGCCACCAGTGACTGATCCAAAGCATGTGGGAAAGCATTGTTCTCTAAATTATAGGATTTTTAAAATTCTAAATAATAACTGAGGTTATTAATAAATTCTAAATAATAACAGAGTTCTTCAAAAGCAAGATCAGTGTTTTGCAGTTAAATTGGGTTGCTGTCCTGTCTCGTGCTAGGTTTTGTGGGAATGGCTTAAGTAACGCCAAAATCATCCAACAGCCCAAGTCTCGCTGACTTTCCCCACGGTCTCGGTAGCAGCAGTCAAGGTGAAAGTCTGAGACAGGGAAAGTTACACTGAAAAGAAGTGCCTGAAGGGCCATGTCCCCACTGCTCCTGGGGTGTTTCAGCATCTCCTCTATGTGTGGGTTTCTCTGCCAAAAGAAAGACATTTGGTAAACTGAAAAGTGCAGCCAGGTTTCAGCCCAGCACATGGCAAATGAGGCAAGCGGGAGCAGGAGCCCAAAGGCACACCAGCGCCCAAAATCTACTTTCCCCTTTCTGATGGAATTTACCCCTCTAGCCTTCCACCATGTCTTTTTATTTTTGTGAACACACCATTAAAAAAGAAAATTGCAGCTTTTTATACTTCAATGATAGTGATATGATGCTGTGTTTTCCTCCCTCTCTCTTTTTGGAACGTGTCCAATAAAACTGGATTGTAATTTATTTGTTCCTTCATCTTTTTATTCTAAAACAGAACCAGTAGCATGAAATACTCTCAACCTTCAGCAGAGTGAGCTGGAAGGGGTTTTTGCTTTACTTTGGGGGAAAAGTTTCAAAATTCTGATAAAATTATAATGAAAAGCTTGAAATCAGTTGTCGCAAAACAAATTGAAGAATTGGAGAAAAGAGGAAGAGGAGGAGGGTGGGGGTTTATCCATTAAGTGACCAAAAAAAAAAAAAATCACGGTTCATTTCTTAATATATGATTGGGGTTAATCCAAAAGCCTTTATTCCATGGAAAGGAGGGTTTTGCACAGCTCTGCGAGCTTGGGCAAAAACCCAGCATTTAATTTTCGCTCTCTTAAAAAGATGTAGCAAAGTGAAGCATATACAGGGCTCTGGGGGAGGATTTTATCAGGACGATCTAGATTGAGGATGGGTTTCAGTGAGCTGGAGCAGAGCAACTCACCAATGCAGGTATTTTGGTCAGCCGTCATTGCAAAAGGAGAAAAAAATAGGGGCAAAAATCGCCTCAGACAAACACTCACACCTTATTGCATTTCAAAGAGTCAGACTCCTCGCTCTTCCCTGACCTCTCAACATCCTTTACATAACTCAGCGCAGCAAATGGGAAAGAGCAAGCAAGCACACGCCAGCCCAGCGGGTTTCCAGCAGACGCTCACGACTGCTTCAGCAAAACCTCACTGAAACCCAGATGCACCGAAACACGGGAGCATCAAATCTCCCTTCACCCAGAAAATCAAAGGAGCCGCAGTAAGAAAGACCAAAGTCCGGGGACAAAACCCAACTCTTCGGTCCCTGCTGTCACAGAGGATGTTGCAGATAGACAGGCCAAAAATTAGTGAAGGTTAAAAATAAACTCTGAGTCACCTCGATTTCTGTACTCGCCTGTGTGAATGCCGAATTACACAGCACGGGTGTGAGAATTAATACAGCTAACCTTAACTAACCTTAAAAGTTTTGAATGTCTTTCTTCCAGCCTGCGCTGAAAAACAAGCAAATAACAGGGTCCAAAAGCGGCGCTCACAGGCGGCCGAGCTCCTGCAAACATCGCAGCGGGTCCCCTTCCTCCTCCCTTTGCTCTGCAGCCCCAGCCCACCCGCCGCCCCCAGCAGGGCCCTCACCCTCCAGGCAACCCCTCTGCAGCAAATCCTGCCTCCCAAATTGACATCCTCCCTGCAGGCAACCTTCCCGTCTGCGGGGGCCAACAGCCCACCTGCGACCCAGGGCAGCTTCAGGAGGACAGTGCACGTGCGTGACAGAAGCCAAGCAAGGAAACCGTGTGGGACTGAGAGATACTGCAAGAATTTTCCTTGTTTTGGTGCCTAACAATCATTTGATTTACTCCTCCAAATCCTTTGTAATATTCCACTTAATTACCGTTGTCTGCAGCAACAGGCTTTCCTAGAAGAGCTGGGGAGGTAATGACTGCCTTCAACATGAATCCTTTCTCTCTGCTTTAATTAAAACATTCGCAGCCTGTGCTCTGGTTCCCAGGTGTGACTTTGCATAGCTCTTTGGAAGTCAAAGGCAGGCTCCCTGCCTGGCCCCCGTCCACAGGATCCGGCACACATGTGCCAATTCACATCTGCAGGCTTAGGAAAGCAAACCTCCATACATCTGCCATGCTTGTAATAGAATTTATTTATTTTCAATATCGGCATAACCCCAGTGGTGTCATTGTTTAGGTGACCTGCCACTGTGCATCACCTGCGAAACGGGGGTTTGTTGCTTCTGGACGTGCGAGCGTGGGTGCGGTTTTCCCTGCGAAACTGCGTTTCCAGCACCCAGGAGGTTCCCACGTCTCCACTCCCGAGGCGAGAGCACCCCCTTGCTACCGCCCAGCCGTCTCCCTTTCTGCGGAAGGGTGCCTTGCAACAGCCCGTCCAACGATCGGCTTCCCGATAGCTCGCCCGAAGGCGCTGCGGGTGCTGGTGACTCACGCTATTGGCAATAAGCAGTGACAGGAGTGCTTGCAGGAGATGATAGTTGTGAGCACTGGCTTTTTCTGATTGCAATGAGAAAAAAAAAAAAAACAAAAACCAAAAACAAAACAAAAACCCCCTTCTGCTCAGGTTCTTTCAAGTTCCCAGACAGAGAAAACGGCAGTTGGAAACACGTCAACAGAAACAAGCTATGAGATGCAACAGATACCCTTAAGCTGCTCATTTTGGATTAAGCTCCTGTACTTATTGCTCACGTAGCCGATTTCAAGAATCTTTGTGATTTAGCTGCTCGGGGTTTCATGGCTCTGCCTTGCACTATTATTTTATCTGACACATAACAGGAGCGAGGTGGGCAGCCCTCACAGCCCAAGGATGTGGCTGGGCAGAGTCCAGTTTGCCGAAGTATTTTGGGTGGGAGGGAGGGGATATCTTCTCTTGTAACCTGTGTCTAGCTCTTCGTGGACACAAGAGAAGAGATCCCGAGCTCTCCTGCCTTTACACCGTCCTAAAGCACAACCCAGCCTCACCGGGAGGATTGAAGCTCCTGGGCAAGGGTTCAGCCGAGAGCCCGAGATCAAGAGGCAAAGGCTATTTTAGAAAAATCCTCCTCAGGGGCTGAATGATCTCAGCAAAGTGAAGGAGGGGGTGGGAGAGAGCTGGAAGAAAAGCGGGTGAATTCCCCTTCACAGAACATCTTGGAGAGCCAGCAATAATGAGGAAACTGCTGGTTAAATACAGGGGGTGGAAAAGAAGTGATAAAAATACCACTTCACAGGGAGCTTTTGAACCCTGAGCCTGACAAGGAGATTCAAAAGAAGAGCAATCATTTCAAGCATCTTTTTAATAACTATTTTATAAGTCTCATAGTACCCTTTAATGTAATTTGAAGTTATTTTGGAAAAGGGATTTACTTGCTGCCTTTGAAAGCCATGCTACCTGATTTCTCAGTTTCCCCTGCAATGAGGGGAGACAATTTTTTTGGTAAGATCCCAGAAAATACAACCACAAGACAACTTCCACTCAGCTATTCTCTGCAAGCCCCTGATCATTTAGATCCCTTTTCTGAAAAAAACATCAAAAGAGCTGCACCGATAAGTAAAACCACCTTCAGCCCCACCTTTCCCAAGCCGATAACAGGACATACACGTCCAGTCCCAGAGCTGGCAGCCTCAGAAAAGCCCCTATTTATGCTGCCCTTTTTGCTGTGCAACATTTTAACCCCTAAACTTCACTTTGCAAAAGCTTCAGCAAAAGGAACCTTACTCCGAGTGAGCCCTTGGCTCGCCTAAGGAAAACCGGCTGCCAGGGTCTTGGGAGAATCGTGTTGCATCCTGCTCCTGAGCACAGATCTCAGCGAGTCGTCCCGTTCAATTCTAATTTCATGACTCAGAGCAGCAGGCTTTGGTAGAGGGGGGAGCTCCCTCACTCCGTTACTTTCTTGCCTGCAAACAATGCATTTTTCAGCGCCTCGCTGTAGCCTAGGTGTGTTTGACAAGGCAAGTTGCTGCAAGGCACGTCAAGTTCTGAATTCTCGTGCCAAGTTTTCCAAGCAGATAAAAGAGGACGCTCCCAAGCTCTCCCATCACAGGGGTTTCTGTCTCCATTGCCCTCTGCTCTTTTCCTGCCGCGCAGCTTTTATTCACCAGCCTTTTTTTTTTTTCCCCCTCTCCTGCTCTTTGCATTCCAATTGAACAAGCCACCATGAGTCGGATCTCTTTCAGATCATCTACTGGAGGGGGCATGAGGGGCTTTAGCTCAGGCTCTGCTATCGTAGGAGGTGGCGGTGGTACCAGAAGCAGTTTTAGCTCTGTCTCTGTCTCCAGAGTTGGAGGAGGAAGAGCCGGAGGTGGAGGAAGCTTCGGAGCTGGTGGTGGCTTTGGCAGCAGAAGTCTCTATAACCTAGGTGGAAGCAAAAGAATTTCCTACAGCTCAGTCGGTGGAGGTCTACGGAGTGGAGCTGGTGGTGGATACGGCTTTGGTGGAGGAGCTGGCTTTGGTCTTGGCTATGGTGGTGGAGCAGGTGCTGGTTTTGGCTTAGGAGCTGGTGGTGGTGGCGGCTATGGGCTGGGCAGTGGACTTGGGCTGGGAGGGCCCGGATTTGGTGGTCGAGGTGGTCCTGGGTTCCCTGTTTGCCCACCTGGTGGCATCCAAGAAGTGACTGTCAACCAGAGCCTCCTGGCACCCCTCAAGCTGGATATCGACCCGGAAATCCAGAAGGTGCGAACACAGGAGCGGGAGCAGATCAAGACCCTCAACAACAAATTTGCCTCCTTCATCGACAAGGTGAGAGTTTGGTCTTAAACATCAACCATGCATATTGTCAGTTGCCTCGGGAAAGAACAACAGGAAGAAACCTCCTTTGGATTTAGGGGCTTACCTGAACTAATCCCAGCCGACAAACAGTGTGGCTTTGGCCGAAAACTAAGAACTGTCTTATGTTTCCTCTTTGCAAGGATGAGTTTTTCAGCACCTTATTTTATTGAAAAAGTAAATCCCCCTCCTCCCTGTGAAAAACATCCCAAAGGCTGGATGGATCTTCTACTGGTTGTAAAATGGCAAAGCTCTACACATCTCAATGGGATAACACCAACTTAAACCAGTAAGGTGGGCTGAGCACCCAGTTGGGGGAGAAACAGCTACATTTGCAAATACGTGTGTTTAGCCTGCTTAATAGTTCTTGAAAAATCTCGCTAAACATCTTAGCTGCTTTTGATACTTTCGAGAATCCAGTGCCCTAAATTAGGAAGATGTGAATAATTTCTCCCCAACTGTCCCAGCATCTCTTGACCTTTTCTTTCTGTGTTGAATGATCCCTCCTTTTCCTGGCAGCGGGTTTTTTTGTGCGTTGTTCACATGGGCTTCAGCATGTGCCTGTTTTTGTCTCTCCCCAGGTGCGCTTTTTGGAGCAGCAGAACAAAGTGCTGGAGACCAAGTGGAGCCTCCTGCAAGAGCAGGGCCACACAGTCACCAGGAAATCCCTTGAGCCCCTTTTTGAAGCCTACATCAACAACCTCAGACGGCAGCTAGACAGTCTTATTGGAGAGAGGGGACGGTTGGACTCTGAACTGAGGAACATGCAGGACATGGTGGAAGACTTTAAGAACAAGTAAGAAATCGTGCTCTGTAGCGTAGATGATTAACAGATGGGAAAATCAGGGCAGGCGGTTCATGCTTGCTGGTGCACACCTTGGTGTTTGCACGGGGTTCCTCTTCCAGTTTGCAAAAAGAACATATAAAAGCAAAAATTAATCTCAGAATTACCTCTAGTTATGTCAGATTTCTTACGTGCAGGATCGGCATTTAGCACAGAATTCAGGCACCGCTGGGAAGCTGCTCCGGTGTAACAGAGGTCACAGTCTGATCCCTTGAGTCTCCCAAACCAATACACCTGGAGACAGAAAAACGCGTAACTCATGAGTATAATGGACATGCAAAAAGGGAATGAAACATAGCCATAAACTGCCAGATCCAAAATCCCTCATTTCTCTTTTTGCAAAGGAAATCCCAGCCCTTCCAGAGGGCTCCAGGCGACCTGCGTGCGCTTAGCCTCTCTCAGCTCCCATGACGTGAAAGATGCTCAGCTATTTTCTCTGACCGTTGCCAAAGAAAACAATTCTCTGGGGCGCAATTAATCCCATCCCGAGATAAGGTGTCCGGTGGAGGTGGGATGAATCATTTTAAGGACATGCCAGTCGGTGTCTGCTGACTATAAGGGACATTCAGGTGGTTTTTTTAGGCGAGGCTGTTTATCTTTAGTTGGCTGTAGCCTGGTGAGAACAATCTCTCCCTTATTCAACCAGATCTGGCCAAGTGCAAATTTGAGAAAAACACCCTGGAGGCCCGAAATATGTTTATATTAGATAGTTAAGCATGTGAAGAGACAGATTTTTTTGGGGGGGGACAGGGAGATGGCACTTAGAGCTGAGAGGATGGGCTGACATAGCTTCTGGTATGTTGTATTTGGGTGCATTTCAGGTCTTGATATGTATTATAGGCTTTTAGAAATATTGATCAGGCCAAAAATGACAAATGGCATTGTCTGGATTTTGGAGCTGCTGCCTGGGAAAGAGAACACATTTTATTTCAAGTCTAGAGTTGGTTCCCAGTCCACTGGCTAATTTCCACTTCTCCCCATGTCCGCTCGGAGATCCATCTGCAGGGATACCTCTGCCAATATTAGTTAGAGGACTGGCACGAACCTGCCTTTAAAATCCAGGTCTTTGCCTCAACAGCCTACATGTTTTGTCTACTTTCTAACGAAGCCCTGCCCTGATTATCTGATGAAAGGATGTTGCTCAGAGCCATAAAAAGTTCCACAGAAACATACTCGGAGGCATAATGATCTGCTCTTGCACAACCACGGCTAAAGAATCACAGACTTTTTTTAATTAAATGCTGCAGCAGGTTATTCGGAGCCATTAACATTATTATAATATCAAATATCAACTTGTTACATTATTATATATTTGTAGGTATTGCAATGCACCTTCATTGAAAGCCTTTTGCATAACTTTGCTTTGGGCAAAGGTCACCAAGAATACCTCCTCCTACTTCCTACCGAAACGGGCTCTGATCCTGCACACATTTATGTATGAGCTTGACTTTAAGAGCAGTGATTAAAATCTATTAATTTTAGCTGGGACTACTCACAACATGGAGTCTTGTAGGCTCAGAGTCAGTAATCATTTGCTCTGCTCTGGACTGTAAACAGGTGGGAGTAAGGAATACATCGGTGAGCCACAACTAATGATTTGGGACTGGAGTGGTCCCACCTCCGCTTCCCATGCTGGCTTTGCTCTTCTGTTCCACCAAAACCCTCTCACTCTTTTATCCTAACAGATACGAAGATGAGATCAACCGGCGCACTGGTGCAGAGAACGAGTTCGTGGTCCTCAAGAAGGTGAGTGAACTGGGAGTTATGGCACAGACAACGAAATTAACTCAGCATGCATAGAGCTCAAGCAAAGCTGATGGGAGCTGGGGTCCTCCAACCTCATGGCTGGGTCAGGCTATGATGTTGGCACATCTAGGAGTAAGCATGGGCTGGGCCCTCCTGAGGCCACGGATGAGCATAACTTTCTCCATGCCAATGGAGCTGCCCTGTTTTCTGAAGATAGCTCCTCCGGTTGCAGTTGCAAACCATCTGGCCTCTTGTAGCTCAGTCCAAGTCTGTCTTGGGTCACATCCCCATGAGTCAGAGCTTTGCCTTCTGCCCAGAAACCTGGTTCTGGCTCACAATAAATGTCCAATATTACATTAAAAAAAACCCCAACCAAACCTTGATCATAGCAATATAAAAACAAGCCTAAAGAATAACAGACCTGGAAGCAGAGGGATGGTCCCACTGGTGTCCTGAAGCCCCTTTGGCTTGTGGTTTCATCAGAAGTCTTTGGTTTCCTTTTCTTTAGGATGTGGATGGTGCTTATATGAACAAGGTCGAGCTGCAGGCCAAAGCAGATGCACTGGCAGATGAAATTAACTTCCTGAGAGCTCTCTACGAAGCGGTAAGCAGTCAGCTCTCCCCACGATAGCACCCTCCACAGCTCCCTGCTGTACAGCCCTCCATGCCCCGGAGCTCCAGCCACGGTGCTCAGTGCTGTACAGCAGTAAAAGAGAAGGCAGTCACTGCCTTTTTGAAATTATAGTGCAGGCATACAATAAAAAAGGGTAGATCGTTAACGACAGAGCAGGGGGAAATGCAAGGAGATGGCTTGGCGGATAAGGTTCCCAAGCCACCTCTTGCCTGCATGGTTTCCACCCCAGATACCAGACCATTAACTTAATTTTTTGCATCTTCTGCAGGAATTGTCTCAGATGCAGCAGCAAGTATCCGACACCTCTGTGGTGCTGTCCATGGACAACAACCGTAACTTAGACCTCAACAGCATCATTGCAGAGGTCAAAGCACAGTACGAGGACATCGCCAACCGGAGCCGGGCTGAGGCTGAGGCTTGGTACCAAAACAAGGTGGGTGACCAAAATGACAGACTGATTTCTGTGATTCACATGGCATCACCCTAGCTGATGGGAGGCAGGACTAACGGAGGAAGAATTACAGCGTTACACCAGAGATTAATTTATTTTCTATGTGTGTTGCAATACTCTCTTGCATACAGATCCCCAGTGTTCGCTTGTGGACTGCTACTCTTGACCAGCCCTATATTCCTTGTGGTGAAACCAAGGGACAAGATGCTTAAATGCCTTGACCCTGGGCTCACAAGGAGTCACTGGTAGATCCGGCCTTAGACACAGAGCACTCCTCTTTCTCTTCCAGGTTCTTAACAGTAGGTGACAAGCCATAGGTGCTCTGTGCAATGCAATAGCTGCTGCCTTAGCATATATTGATAACTAAGGGCAAATGCTGTTATTCCATGAGCAGGTTGCTCAGAGGAATGTTGTCCCGCACCCTCAACCTGCAACCAGACCTGCACTTTGTGCCCCGAAGTCCCCTCACCCTTCCCTGAGCCCTGTGGTGCCTAACCAGCGCTCTCCTCCTTTCTACATATCAGTATGAGGAACTCCAGGTCTCCGCCGGGCGGCACGGTGATGACCTGCGTAACACCAAGATAGAAATTTCGGAGATCAACCGAGTAGTCCAGAGGCTGCGGAACGAGATCGAGAGCGTGAAGAAACAGGTAAGAGGGGATGATCCTGCAGAGCAGCTGCTGCACGGCTGAGGGCAGGTAGGAAGTGATGGTGGCCAGGCACAGCGGGAAGAGCCAGCTCCTGGCGTTGGAGCAGGGCTGGAAGGCCAGGCTTCCTCCCCTGCAGTAAAGAGGGCATGGCCATCTCTGTCTCTGCCCACCAGAGAAGGTCCCTCAGTGCAAGGATGTGCTGTAATAGCCACTTTCTTGCTGGGGAAGCAAGTTGTTAGCTACTAAGCCACTCCAGAAAAGGTGCGTAGCAAAGCAAAGAGATGTAGATATCTCTCCTTTTCTTGGGGGACAGGATTATGGCCGCAGCTCCCCAGTTACCCACCCTATGGCACCTTCCCAATGGCCCATCAGGAGCTCTCAGTGCCGTGCTGGGAGCCAGTATCTACAATACCACTCAGAAGAGCAGTTTGGGGTAGCCCAAGTTAAACAACTGGCTGTTTCCCTTGCTTTTAGTGTGCCAACCTCCAAGCAGCCATTGCTGAAGCGGAGGAGCGCGGGGAGCTGGCCCTCAAGGATGCCAAGGCCAAACTGGCTGAGCTGGAGGACGCTCTGCAGAAGGCTAAAGCTGACCTGGCCCGGCAGCTCCGTGAGTACCAGGAGCTCATGAACGTCAAGCTGGCCCTGGACATCGAGATTGCGACCTACAGGAAGCTGCTGGAGGGCGAGGAGAGCAGGTGAGGACAAGCACATGGACCTGTTGTATGCTGCTCTGCAGAGCAGGGCGCATCTCCTTGGGCTCAAAGAGACAGCTCACCCCAACGGCTGGAGCACCAAGATGTAAAACAAGGGCAAAGAGAGGGATACTTTAAATTGCGAGCTTTCTAGGAAAAGATGAGTTTCTCCAGCTCTTGGAATCTGATGCACTAAGAAAAATGAGCAGTATCACCTTTCACGTGTGATGCCGACATACCCCACCACGGGACAGTCCCTACTGAAGGCCACAAAAGTCTAATTAGATGGCCCCAGTGGCTAATGTTGTATCTTGTCTGTGCTTTGGCATTATTACTTACTTTCCCCTTTCCCGACAGGCTTGCCGGAGAGGGAGTCGGAGCTGTGAGCGTCTGTAAGTATCTCCCCCCCCCCTTCCACCCCTGCTCGCTCTTCCCTCCGCTGCAGGGGCGGTTGTGCAGATCCCCCCACCTTGGGCAGACAGCAGGACCCTAAAGTGGGTGTGCACCGTGTCTCTCTGCAGCCGTGGTCAGCAGCTCGAGTGGGATGGGCTACGGCGGCGGCGGCAGCTGCCTGGGCATGGGTGGAGGTCTCGGCATGGGAGGCGGTGGCGGCAGCTACAGCATGAGCAGCAGCAGCGGCGGCGGCGGCTTCGGAGGCGGGAGCGGAGGGTTCAGCGGGGGGCTCAGCTACGGCGGAGGCAGCACCTTCAGCTCCGGGAGCGGCCGAGGCATCAGCTCCAGCACAGGAGGCAGCGTGAGGATCGTTTCCAAGACCACCACTAGCAAAAAGACCATCAGATAAGGATGGCAAGCACGGGGCCCCCCGCACGGATGACGACGTGTTTCCTGCCTTCTGAAAGCAAGTGCTGCCCTACGAAATCAATGGTGTAAATAGCTGTGCTAGACCCTCTCTTTCCTCCGTCCTTCACCCTCCACCTTTGGGGCAGCGGGGGGAGACCAGGACCCCACCGCGAGAATCTGGAGCACCTTTGGCTAAAGCATAGGTTGTAACAGGTCACTGACAGGGCTTTGGAGAGCCGTCGTGGACGCCGGTGGTGGCCCTCTTTCAGCACAGTCCTTGCTGTTCCCTTGTTCCCCCATGGAGTCACGCATTTAAAGCGAAGTGGAAGCACTTTGCTGAACAGGGACAGCTGCGCTTGGCCATGCACATTTGTTCCATCCGTCCTTGTGAAACCACAGTCCTGGGTCCTCAGCAATGAAAATAGCTCCAAGATGCTCTAAAAGCCTCTGCCACGTGTTACAACCTCCAAATGTTTTGTCTGCAAGTAAAGATTTTTCCAGCCCCTTCTGTTTTCTCAGGCACCTGTGGGAAAGGTTATTGCTTTCTGTGTATATGAATTGCCACACTGATTTCTAACTCCTTGTTCTCATGGCTACAGCCTCTTCACTTTCAGACCTACCTTACCGTATGGTCCAATAAAGAGCATTTGTCATTTTTAAAATTTGCTGCTTTTTGGCTTTTCTTCTCCGCTGATCTGGGTACGGATGCGTGCTGCGCCCCAGCTGCAGTGGGGACTCTCTGTAGGCAGTTTATGAGAAAGGACCATTGCCTGGAGGAAAAAAACCTCAGTTTTAGGACTCAGGTTCTGGCGTGGCTCTGGGACAGGCTGGGGAGGGTGGAAAGAAGGGTGGGATGGATGGATAACTGAGGCACGGGGAGGAAAAGTGTCTCAGGCCTAAGCCAAAAGCTGGATGAATCCCACTGCGGTGGTTAACTGCAAAGCTGCCCTTTCTGCCCATCTCTGCAGGAGCGAGAAAGGGCAGGGGAGTGGGAAAAGGAAGGTGACTCCCAAAGGTTTAGCTGGGATTCATGAGTTAGTACATGTGGGGCATGGCTCAGCCCAGCCGTTACTTAACAGTGCAAACAGGAGGAAATCTTACGGCAGAGGAGCCCAGCTCTGGCATCAGCACCGCAGCAAGGACACAGCGAGAACGGCATCAACAGGGAGGGGAATGGAGCAGCCAAACATCGCCCTAACCAGAAAGAGCACTTGGAGGGAGGGCAGCGCTAGCAAAGAGGGGTGGACACAGGGCAAAGCGCCCAATATCTGCACGTGCAGTGTTTGCGCATCAGGATTTCCCTAGCACGCAAATACTTCACTAAATATCCTGGCTGCTCCTCTAGAAGGGCTGTTTCGGGGCCCCAGCTTCATTTTGAATGAACCTGAGGTCTTCCAAGGTGCCCGCAGCATCCAGCCTCCCAATTCCCATCCAGCCCCCCCGGGGAGGTTCCAAAGACCTGCCTGACGGAGGGTGTCAGCCAGGCTCCCGTGCTGTTCCCGGGCTCCCTCCTGCGGCTCTGCGGGCATCCCCTGGCTCTTGCTCCCTGCCAGGCTGTAGGGCCAGGCGCAAATCCTGGCAGCAGCAATTGGGAAGCACGGTGCGAGGTGGGAACCCAGCCCCAAAGGCAGGAGCTGGAGCATGAACCAAGGGTGAGGAAACGGGCCAGAGCAGGAGGGGAGCAGATGAGGAAGGACCCGCAGCCCATTGGGGATCCTGGTCCCAAAAGGAGACTGGTTGGTGTCCACTAACCCCCCCCTCATCCCCTGCAAACTCCAACTGGGGGTGCACCCAGGCAGGACCGCAGGGAGCGAGAGGAGAGGGGGGCATCAGCCATGTCTGCAGCACGGCGTGCCAGAGCGCTCACCGCAGGGAAACACCTCTGAGCTCCTGAGTCACTGGGACCCTGCACACACCCATCATGTCTGCTAGCACCAGACAATCCAGCATGGTGTCTCCAGCAGGTGGGGGCCCAGAGCAAGAGAAAGCCATGGTGCTGCCCTGCAAGGGCTGGAAGCCCTGACGGTCCCACGGTGGGGCCGGGGTGGGGCTCGCACCCACGAGTCTCCCCTCCAGCGCATGGGAAGGGGCAAGGAAATTACGGCTTTGGAAAGTCAGGGCAGCCCGTTTGCACCAGAGGAGGTTTTGCGATGTGTGAATGCGCTGGGCTTAATTCATTTAACAGTTCGCATCAGTTTTCAAGCATCTGACCATGTTTCTTAGACTGTTGTAAGGAAATAGAGCGAAGCCTGCAAAGCAGAGGCATTTGTAGCAGGCAGGGCATCCCAACTGGGCTATTGTAGCTAAACTATATTTTGTTGTGGTTTTTTTTTTTTAATTATTGAAAATGTCAAATATCAGGTTTTTGTTTTGTTTTAACAGAAGTGTGCACAACACGTTGCTGTGGCATCAGCTGCATCAACACATGGGCCACCGGCAACACCGAACCCTCCATGAAACTTGTTTGTGAGCCGCGCTGCCGAGCCCTTACCCATCCCCGCAGTACCTGGGCATCTCTGCAGCCTCCGTCAGTCTGGTGCCACAGGCTGCTGTTGGATCCTTCTCCTGCCGTCTGAGGGTGAGGATGCTACCGAGACAAAAAAAGCACTGAACAGCTATCGATCTCTTTTCTGTTTCCACGTGTTTTAAGAGCCCACCCTGGCACCTCTTCTCTGACAAAGCAGACAGCAGACGCAGAAAGTCATCTTCTAGTTAGCTTCTTCTGCTTTGCAGAGACCTGGAAAACTCACAGATGCAAGTCAAACTTGACAAGTAATTTTAGCTGGCAACTTAAACATTAGGTGAAATATATTTTTAAAATGGACATTTAATTTCAACGTTTCCTATGGGAATGATCCTGTCTCTGGAATGCTGAAACATCTCCCCTTAATATTCCCCAAGTGAAACTTTGCAGCTTTTTGACTCAAAAGCAGAATTTTCATCAAAGAAAATTATTTTCTTTTAATTTGCAAATGGTTTACACAGCCTGCAAATGAAACAAGACATGAAATGGCTGCAGGGAAGGTAACACAGGACGCAGCAAAACCAGCAGCGGAACAATATTCCCAGCTACCATCTGTGAGGCATGTTCAGTCTGAGCGTTGCTATTTAAACAGGGCAGCAACATCCCGCTGCCCAGAGCGGCTGGAGATCGGAGTCCGGCTGCACACGATGCCAAGCGCCGCGGGACAGCAGCAGGGACCTCCGGGCTCACGTGCAGTGCAATATAGCACTGCATGGTAAATAAACATGAGGCCCCATAAAATCGGTGCACCATGACTGGATACACTTTCCAGGACACATGAATAATCCTTGTTGATCTTACCGGCTCTGAGAATAGCGTTGTGTGGATCCAGTTTGTTTTAATAGGAATTAAACTTCACACAAGTGCTACGGCTCTTTGCAAGGAAACTCGAACCAGGAGCAGCGCTCGGTGAGCAGAGGGACATGCCACGTGCAGGCACAGAGCTGATCCAAAATAATGGGACTTTCCAGCAACACCACTTCCAGGGCTCGGTTTTCTTTATCGGGAGAAAAGACGTACCCCGGGGCCATAAGAAAGGACGAGATGCTACAATACTGCTGCGATAACCTTCAGTGTTGAAAGATCTTGCTTTCCACATGGAGCTCGGTGGAGATCACAGCCCCAGCAGCCCTACTCAGGGATTAACGATAGGCTCAGAAAGCATTACAACGCAATTCGGAATATTTAGGTTTCTTCGGGTACCACCATCTAAGCACCAGTGTTGCATGCAGAATAGGATAAAGGAGGTATCAGCTAATACCCACCTAAGGACAGAGGCTTTTTCAAGATGCAACAAGCCACTGGGGGAAACGAGACCTCCCTGCTCTGTATAAAGCATCTGGCAACAACAGCAATAATGAAGGCAAAGTTATTCCAAAACCCTGGGCTGTATCGGTGTCTCTGTGCTAGCACAGAAAACAATTATCTGGAGAAAGCAGGTCACACCTACACTTCAAAGTCATCTAGTAGTTACAGCTGACTGGCCTCCAGATACTGCTGGGAACAGGCTCAAAGGACTGCAACACCCATCACAGGGCAACACCTATGGGAAAGCTTCTGAAGAGTTCATCCTAATTCATCCCTTCGGGAAATGAGATTCAGGGACACTCGCCTCCCGCTCAGGAGGTCCCTCAGAGGTGCCTGTCCCCACAGCACAGGGATGGTGTGAGTTGCGTGGTCCCCCGTGGAAAAAGCTCAGGGTGACCAGCAGGACTTCATTAACTTGGGATGAAATAGTAAATTACGGTCAAAATGAGTAGGGTTTGAATTTAGGTTAGCAGCCCAAGTTTAACCCAAAGGCTTTAATTTAAGCAATTAACCTAAATTACAGCCTTGACTTTACTGATAATTAAACTGAGATTAGGTAGCACAGGTGAACCAACCCAAGTTAGTAAGACACGCTTTTATTTTACAAATATATGTATTTTTGCAAACAAAACATATAAAGGCACTTCTAAAAATTCCAGCCTTGTCTGAGAAAGGGCATCCATCATCAGACAAAGGCTTCTGAGGCGGATGCTGGAGAGGAGCAGCGGTGCAGAGAGATGGAGAGGAGGTGATGAAAAGCCATTGGAGGTATCCCCTGTTCACTGGCTGGGTACACAGCAAATGGCTCAAATTGCTCACTAAAGGGGCTGGAGTTGCCTTTATTGCCCTGACAGAGTCAGAACTCACTTTCCTAATCCCAAAGGAGAGTTATTACCTTGATATAGTATGATGCCAGAACCAAACTCAGCCAAGACTCCCACGTTTACAGCATGGTGTAAAGGGATCTCCTGCCTCTTAGTTTGGGACTTGCACCCGCTGCTGCCTGCCCCCTCTGCTCAGCCTGCTACGAAGAAATGAGGAGGGGAAGGGAAGAAAAAGGCTTCAGAGCCTGCTCAACGTCGCAGATGGCCTCTGCCACGTCAGGGGTGCTCTCACCCGGCAGGACCTGCCCAAACACAGCTCCCTTTGTTTGATTAGGAGGCAAAACTACAGAGCAGCTTGAGTGAGCACAAGCATTATCCTCTGGTGGAGGAGAAAAAGTCCGTATCAGAGCAAGCTATCTGCATCAGAGCAGCAAATTCATTACATGCCTGGAGCTGCAGGATGCACGGGAGACACTCCCCCAGGAGCTACCTGGAAACCCTGTGTTTCATCAACAGAGCAGGGTGGGGGCCCCCCTTGCCATCACCCCATACCCCAAACCTGTAGCTACAGCTCCTTGTGCTCACAGTTCTGCCTTTTGTAATTACCTCTCAAATTCCTTCCAGATGAGTGACAACCGCATCACCTCCACCCTAGTGCAAATGTGAAATGGAAAGAAATTAATTTCTTTTTACTTGGTTGGAGGAGCTGTATTATTACTATTATTAACCATGGACTCCAACGCAGTTGGCGTATTCTTTAGCCAAAAAAGACAAGTTTCATATGTAAAAGGAGCCTGAGGGGAAAAAGGAAAGTACTGACGCATCACGCTGTTAGTAACCAAGGGTGGGTTTCAGCCTGGCTAACTCTGCACACCCTGAGTCAGCCACTTCACCACATAGTGTTGGTGAAGGTGGAAAGCCATCTTCAGGGGCCTCTCCGTCCAGCTCCCTTAGGATGGGAGAATCTGCCATTTGGTGGTGATCTCCACTGACTACACAAGAATAGAGAAAAGCTTTCAGATAGTCAAAGTTAGTGAGATGGATAGCACCCGAGAGGGCAATTCCCAAAGGAGCCATAGGCATTTAAGAAGGCTGGCGACGTGCATCTGCCTTTGGACATCTTGCTCTCTGGGACTTGCATCTATATGAATCAAGCACGCTATGTGGGGGGGGGGAATCAATCACATGCATTCAAGTCATGACGTCTGCCAATTGGTGGGCAAAACCCTCAGGCTGATCAATAATCCACTGCCTTTCGGATGCAACCTGTTTACTTCCAGTTCCCACGGGTGCAACTGTGCAGACAGTCAGGCCCAGTGAGACAGCCCCGCTGGGCAAAAATTGCAGGATTAAGCCCTTCCTTACAATAAAAGCTCAGTCTTGTAATAGACACCAAAATAAACTAACAATTGCTATTTATTCCCCCCTTCACTTAAAAACTCAATTGCGAATGCAATCCATCTGAAAGAAAGCAGCTGGGGAAACAACGGGGAAAAAAAGTATTTCTGGGACTTTCCTTTTCCCAGCTTTTCCCAGCTTTCCTTTTCTTTGCAAGCCAGGGGCAGAGCGAAGCACAGCAGCCCTCCACCGTGGTGATTCCTCAATATTACGTTATTCCTGTACTGCAGCCAGCAGCTGCTTGGACTCGCAGACAACACGAGAGGAAGCTGTTCGGGGGGGATGCATTCGCAAGTTCACCCTCTTGTATAAATAAATTATGTATGAATCATCTTTTCCTGAACAACCCAAAACACAATGAGGGCCAGAGACACTTGCTGTCCCTCAAAATGAATTATTTTTCACATTTTTCTATTCGACTTGTTACTCAAACTGCCTGCCATGCTAAATGCAAAGCAAAGGGCTCTGTTGGTACCTACGGCTGAGAAAGGAAAGATCCAGAATGCCTTACTGTGTCCAGATCTGGGCAGAGGGAATCCTGGAGAGCACTTGCCTAGTGGATTCAAGCAGGCAGGATCACACTTTCAGATGTGCAGTGCTGAAAGAGCTGATTAAATCTTTGGGAAACTACGTTGTGTTTATAAACTGTCAGTTGGGAACAGCCCCGGAGCACTCCATTTCCATAGAGCCAGTGGATTCGAAGCAGTTCCCATTCCCACAATCTTTCCTCCTCTTTTCTTTTGGTTTGTTTGTTTGTTTCCATCCTGCTAAAATACCGAAGTCCAAATTTTCAAAGCCATGGTACTAGCACAATTATTTGTGACAGAGCTCAATGGCAGCTGTCAAAATCCACACACGAACAAAAGACCTTGTCAAAACATTTCATTTTCATTCCTGTATTCTTTTTAGTGACAGAAGAATAAGTCTGCAGAAGCAGGATTTTCAGAAGAGAGCAGCTCAGGGAGCTGAGCCTTTATAGGGATGGAAGCAAAACTATTTCTGCAAATATATTGTGGTGGCATGGAGGGGACCGTGCAGTACCTATCACAAAACCCCAGGATAGAACCATTTACTGCAGGGCCTCCTGTAAAACACTGCTCTGCCCGACACAGGTCCCCTTCCTAAAACACAAAGGACTGTAACTTTTCACAGCCCTGCTTGTGAACAGGAAAGGGGCGAAAGCAATCCTGAGGGACAAAGTTTTCAAATGAGAGAGGTGTTGAGTGACAGGCATTCTGAACGGTGTTTTCCTCCCTGTGCCCAACGTGACTCATTGCAACTTTCAAACGCTTTGATATGGCAAAGAGTCTGGCTGTCTACAAAGAAGGCAGAAGGCGACAGTTATTCCCAAAGAATACCACTGTTGCTCAGAACCTGGCTATATTATTTCAGAAGGGCGTGTGTGCGGAGTGAGTTCACCCTCCAGAATGCTGTTGGACATGCCAAGCCTAATTAATCAGAAAGATGATCCACCTCATCAAACCCATCCCAGTCTCATACATGCATAAAAGGGCTCTCCTGAGCCCGTGGAGAGCACAGGTTCATCTTTCTCCTTTCCCTCCTACTCCTTGCTCCAGGCCAGCACCTTTGCTCCTTTATTCTTGCTGTAGCATCCATCCCAATCCAAAAGCCAGCAATGTCTCGCCAGTCCACCGTGAGGATTCAGAGGGGAAGAAGTGGCTTCAGCGCTGCTTCGGCCATCGTCCCAAACACCTGCCGCACCAGCTTCAGTTCACGCTCTGTCACCCGGGTCGGAAGCTGCAATGCTGGCAGCGGGTTTGCTAGGGTTGGTGGTGGCTTTGGAAGCAAAAGCCTCTACAATGTTGGTGGATGCAAGAGGATCTCTGTGGCTGGAAGGGGTGGTAGCTTCTATGGATCTGCAGGTTTTGGTGGTGGCGCTGGTAGTGTGTACGGTGGTGGCTTTGGCATGCCAGCTAACCTTGGCTATGGATATGGTGCATTTGGTGGTGGCATGGGTGGCCCTGGATTCCCAGCTGGGGGCATCCATGAAGTCTCCATCAACCAGAGCCTTCTGAAACCTCTCAACTTGGAGATTGACCCCAGCATCCAAAGGATCCGAAAGGAGGAGAAGGAACAAATCAAAACCCTCAACAACAAATTTGCCTCCTTCATTGACAAGGTGAGACATGAGCTTCCCTAAATATCTTGTCCTGATTTTTTTTGATGGGACTCTTTTCTTAGCTGCTTTATGAGCACGTAAGCTGATCAAGAAGGAATAGAAGTGAGGAATGAGACTGGAAGATGCCCAGTCCTCAGAAACTCCAGGGAACGGTACCTGCTACATAGTGGTTGCTATGAATTAATCATCCAGTGTGTGAGGTCCTCCTCATCTGCTGCTTGACATCTCATAGGCAGTGGAGAAAGAAAGCCCTAGAAGATAATCCCATCCTTCTGGAGTTGTTGGGCTCTCTCCATTGAGCATTATAGAAGCCTTGATAACAGTTTTTTAGATGGTTAAAGTGAGATGCAAGCAACCCAACTAAAACAACCACAAAAGGAATCACATGAATTGGCACTAGGGAGAAGTAAGCTTCTCATTGCTTGAATTTCCTCAAAGGCATTTAGAGCTATCACTGCAACAGTACCAGTGTGTTGGGACTGTTAGTTCAAAATAGCAAATCTGATCCGACACTGTCTGTCCACTTCATTTCCTTGTTAACTGTATTAGATGCACAAGAGCATCTGCTTGATTTCTGCTCTGGTTGAGCAGCTCCTCTTCGGTTTCAAGGAAAATGCTACCTTATTTTGGAGCTTTTGTGGGGTGGGGGAGCTACACTGAAGGGAAGGAGAAATGGCACTTTACTATTGTTTTCTTAATAAGAGTGCAAACCCTGTTTTGCTCCTTATCTGATTTTGCACGCACTCTTCACACAAAATGCATGCACCTTGTCTTGATTTAGCAAAGCAATGAAGGGGAAGCACGGTGCAAGAAAATCAGTAGTCATTCCAGAGTTTGTTTGCAATACGGAGCAGGGTCCCTGCAGTCAAATAGCAAATCCCTTTTTCTACCAGATGAGAATGTGGCTATGAAAACCATCTGGAAAGAGTACTTCACCACCTCAGCTAGTACTGAGATCCCACATTTGCAAGGAAAGCCCTCCATAATCTCTGCTCTTTCAAAACATCTTCAGGATATTTCTGCTTGCAGGTCCGATTCCTTGAGCAACAAAATAAAGTGCTGGAAACCAAGTGGAGCCTGCTTCAGGAGCAGGGGATGAAAACAGTTAGGAACAACTTGGAGCCGCTTTTTGAGACTTACATCAACAACCTCAGGATGCAGCTGAACAGTTTGCTGAGCGACAAGGGAAGGCTGGAGGGAGAGCTTGTCAACACACAGTACCTGGTTGAGGATTTCAAGAAGAAGTAAGTCTATTGAGCTAGTGGTCTACTTACCTAGGCAGGTGCAGCCTTTCTCCATTCAACATCCTTAAGCCAACTGGGGGATCCAGGAGAGTCCAGGACACAGGAATTCCCGACAGTGAAGGTTGTGACATTTTCTCAAGATAAATGGTAACAGAGTAACAGATCCAAATACACGAACATTTAGGGAATAATTTAGAATATGATCAAAGACTTATTAACTAAATTAACTACTGAGAAAAAAAAAATTACACGGTAGGTCTGACAGTTTCAGGACAGCATGCTTAATTTGCTTAAGCCAGGCAGAAGGAGCATGACTAATGGCCAGAAACAGGAAAAAAGGAACAGATTCTTTAAAATTTTTTTGATGTGCTTGTTTTAACTAGTTTAGCCTAGGAACATGCTCGTGGTCTCTTATTCAGATGCTCTGTAGGAGAAAAGAACATTGTATGCAAAATGCTCTTAAGGAAGTTCATTCCAGCAAACTAAAATCACCTCCGTCTGTTACTTGCCTAAACAAATGCTCCTTTTGCCTCCCTCCATTAGGTATGAAGATGAAATCAACAGGCGTACAGTTGCAGAGAATGAATTTGTGACACTTAAGAAGGTGAGAGCAAATTACAGAATACCATCTGATGACTCTTTGTAGAGCTCTAATCACCTATTCATTCACAAATCCATCCATTTATATTCCAAAAGCTTTTTTTATGGTTTCTCCCCTGGACTGTTATTGCAGAGATACGCGTGTTCCTGACTTGCTAATAAGAGTTTAAAACATATTACCTAAATCTCTCGTTCTCCAGGATGTAGATGCTGCCTATATGAACAAGGTGGAACTACAAGCCAAGGTAGATGCGCTGACTGAAGAAATTAATTTCCTGAGAGCCCTCTACGAAGCAGTGAGTACAACCACCTCCCAAGACATTTCAACCCTCAGTTAACCCTTCCCTCCCTCCTTTCCTCTGAAAACCTGTAATTTCTTCCCCCAGGAGATGCTAAATCGTTTACCTCTTTAGAGTTATACCAACCGTCTTAGCTGTTCAGATAACAATCTGTAGCCTCTCCCAGGTCTGCATGATCATCCGAAAGGATGAAAAGGCATCTCTCAAGTGAATTAGCTCACCTAATCCCCTGTGCACTTTGCAGGAGCTGTCTCAGATGCAGACACAGATCTCTGACACCTCTGTCGTTCTCACCATGGACAACAACCGAAACCTGGACCTGGACAGCATCATCTCGGAGGTCAAAGCGCAGTACGAGGACATTGCCAACAGAAGCCGGGCTGAAGCAGAGTCCTGGTACCAAACCAAGGTGAAGAAACTGGGGGTTTCCGTGCTGTTATCTTCATATCTTGTCTTGAACAGATAAAGACTGACTCTTCCAAGAAAACCTCAAATATTATATCTTGCAGAGCAGCACTCCAGCTGCTAGTCTGGGCTCAAGGAGGGACCCATGCTTTCCGGCACCTGGGTTACTCCAAAAATGATGGATTTTACCTTGGGTGATTGTTCCTCTCTCTGTGACAGTACGAAGAGCTGCAGGCTACGGCAGGCAGGCACGGGGACGACCTCCGTAACACCAAGCAGGAGATCTCCGAGCTCAACCGCCACGTCCAGCGGCTGCGGTCTGAAATCGACAGCGTGAAGAAACAGGTAAAGGGCAGCAAATCCCACACTTTTAATCAATTTACACCCTGACTTGCAAGGGAGAGGAAGGAAAACGTCAGAGGCAACCTAGGCAAGCTCTGCTCAGTTTGATCCTTTTTCTCTCAAAAAGAGAACCGTCACTAAAAGCGGTTAAGCTGATGGTGCTGGAATAAGACCTTATGATTTCAGGGTAGATAAAGAACAAGTCTAGGTCTTGTATGGGGAATTTAACTGGGGGCTTCTCTTCTGTAGTGCGCAAATCTGAAAGCGGCCATCGCAGACGCTGAGGAACGCGGGGAGCTGGCCCTCAAAGATGCCAAAGCCAAACTGGCCGAGCTGGAGGATGCTCTGCAACAGGCCAAGGCAGACCTGGCCCGGCAGCTCCGTGAGTACCAGGAGCTCATGAACGTCAAGCTGGCCCTGGACATCGAGATTGCAACCTACAGGAAGCTGCTGGAGGGAGAGGAGTGCAGGTCGGTGGGAAACACAACCCTTCTAGTCCTGATGTTGGAGGAGCGAAGCAATGCGAGCACTGGAGAAATGCTCAGCGTTTCTGAAATGCTAAACAGGGCATTAGGAGGCGGCGGGGGGGAGGGGGAGATCGTCTTAGCTAATGGAAATAACACTGCGGGAAACATCCCTGAATTATGCCAAGTTTTTATTTTTCTCCCCAAAGGTCTCTAGGAAATGTACCCTATTTTTTCCTCCCCACTATCAACAGACTTCTTATCCTCTTACCTTGCTGTGTTCTGTCCCCTAACAGGCTGGCTGGAGATGGTGTCCCAGTGAATATCTGTAAGTTTCTAAAATATATGCAATTACCTTTTTTAAGCATTAGTGTGTCTCTGCACCAAGAAGCCAATGCGCAGAGAAACTGAAAGCTTTTCCTTCTCCTTCTTGCAGCCGTGACCAGAACAACTGTGGGAACGGGATACGGAGGAGGAAGCAACCTCAGCATGGGAGGGGGAATCTGCAATATGGGGAACAGCTTCAGCTGTGGAAGCGGTCCCGGGGTTAGCAGCACCACCCTCGGAGGCGGCAGCAGCTCCAGCGTGAAGTTCGTCTCGACTTCCTCCACCAGAAGAAGTTACAGAAGCTAAAAGTTTCCTTTCAGACGCCTTCACTCGCCAGAAAACACCTTAACACTGGTCCTTTACTAAAGCATAGTTGGGGTCAACAGAATGAGGGCCACCTAAACCCTATGTCTTGTCGCACAGGAGCCTCACTTTAGGAACTCTCTCTCAGCTGTGTTGTCTAGCACGTGTCGTGTAGGGCTCTGCTATTGAACATGAGTCCAATTGTTTTAAATTTGCAACTTGCTTGTTACAGCTCAGCATTTTTTGGCCGGATTTTGTATATAAAATGTGTCCCATGACTGTTTGTCTCTCTTCACTTTCTGGTGTTTGTCTAATAAAAATGCATATGTAATTTATTCTATTGTGTGGACCTTTTAATTAAAGACGTGGAACAGCAAATGCAAATGCAGATAACAAGCACTTTTCCTAGGGCCCTGCCCGGTGAAAGGCGCAGATTTTTGCTCCTCATTCACATTTCCTGAATCTCTCCATTAGCAGCCAAAACACACAGGCAGAGCGTAGCACCAAAAGGAGGTTTGCCGTTGATTTCAATGTTCTCCCCACCGTGCAAGTAAAACACCTGGAAGCTAAACACGGGGCACGCCAAGGCAGGAGTCGGGCACAGGGGAAAAGGCCTGAGATTCATTTACTGTGCAGCTTTCAGCCAATACAACAGCCAACAGCCTGGCTCCCAGGGGGTACAAAGGGCAGTGCCAAGTGTGTGATGTACCTGCATAAACTTCTAACAATAGGGAACTAATTACTAGGGGAGTCAGAGCAACCACCCGGCTTGTTCAAGTATATCAGTCCATCTCAAAACCCCGTTTACTGTGAGCTGTCTCACCTAAGCGTAGGTGCCAGCAGTGCAAACATCTGCCTGAGCAGGTTGAAAGCACTCCCTTTCTGTTCAGAGCACTGGCCACGTGTTTTAGATGTTTATCTTGGGTCTTCATGCTGATGTTCCCTCTCCTTTGACTATAAGGAGGTGGAGGATCTGGTCCATATGCATTCACATACTACGTTGAATTATGTGTCGTTCATCCAATAGCTATAAAAATATCCATGGGATGCTTGTTGGAAAGTGAAAGTCTTCAAGATGCAGTGTTTCTTCACATTCTTAGAATACAGTGGAGGCAAGATCTTGTTTTGAGAAGGTGGGGAAAAAACAGAGGAAGTATAGCAGTTTTAGATGTGGTTCTGACTAATCGGGATAAATTAATTGCGAAGTAAAAGCAGAGCCTCATCTGGCTGAAAGCTACAGAGTGACAGATCTCATTGCTGGAAGATCAGTTGAACAAATAGATGTGATTAGAAAAAAAGTCCCAACCCTCTCCCCATGTACTTCAATAAGTTCAAGTAATGGGTAGAGAAGCACTCTTAGGAAAATACTCAAAGAGATGGGCAAATAGAGAGGAATTGGCAGTGCCTGAATGATAGACTGTATTTGGGTTTTCCTTTGAGACCAGCACTTTCCCATAATTTTCTAGGATGATCTGAACTCTGCATGTTTCTCTCTGTATCCCTGAGGAAATCTCCTTCCCAAAAACTTGCAGGCTTGGTTATGGGTCTGCTGCGGCTCTTCACTCCTGCTCCACCACCTCTCCCTGCTGAATACTCACCGCAGCTTCCTGGGAAGGAGCAATATCCTCACTCTGAACAGCAGCCTGGGCAAGGTTAAGTAATGGTCTTCCTCGTTGCTGCCCAAACACACTCTCTAACCAAAGAGGATATAATGCATATAGCCAACAGGCACGCCAGATGGATGCCATCCATTGCATCAACACCTGGGTCATAACGCAGAGATTACAAAGCCCTTCATCTAGCGTGGGAAAGGCTGGGGCCAAAATATTTGTTCTCCCAGGGCATCCCTTTTTAAGCAAGATACAAAAAAACCACCCTGGCAAAGGTTCGCATCTCTGGATACACAACTGATGTAGACCTGTCCTTGCTCCAGAGCAGGGCTCTGGTCACCACGTACGTAACCTTCTGCATCCAGTCCTGCTGGACAAGTTAAACAGATGTAGCAATGGCCTGGGGCTTATATTTCAGTGGGAGAGGACAGCCCTCGTTAATTCTAGCACAGCCTAGATTAAAACCTTAGTCATAATGAAATGAATGGTGCTTGCACTCAGGGGCTTGAATTTGCAACGCGCGGAGGGAACTGATTGCTAATTGCTACCCATAACGTTTTTACAGAGTTCTTTAGGACAGGCAGTCGGTAGCTTAGTCACAGAAGCTCCTCTCTCTCAAAAACTGCTGCTTGTTGTAACGCACAGTAGCTGAAACACTCCCAGAACAGTTATTTTAGCTTCATTCCAGGGTGTGTAATGGAAACATTAGAAGAATGGGGGGGTGGGAAGCATGGCTGAAAGGCAAAAAGAGATGACGGGCATCTGCAAATTACCCTCCTGGGACCTTCTGGTCAAACTCACTTGACTGCCCGGCCTCCACGAGTGAAATGGCAAGCACAAGCACACACTTGGAAGATGCATCTGCGAACACCTGCTCCATATACCCCAGTGCCTGCACGTGTCTTTTTAACGGCTTGGGAAAGCTACGGCTTCCCAGCAACGCTCTGCAGGTGGGCTGCTGCTTCCTCTGCTGAGTAGGTGTTCAGCTTGGGCATGGGCATTCACAAGAGAGACATACCTTGGCAAACACAAAGGGCTGCAGGGTTCGAGAAAAGCACGTCCATCCCTGGGCATCCAGACAAGACACTGGCACTGACTTTTGAGCATCTTGCCTGCTCTAGGCTAAGTGCCTGTGCGTACAGTTCTACCGCAGAGCATGCACAGGGCGAGTCAAGACACCATGTGTCTTTCACCAGAGAAATGCACTATTTGACTTTTCCTGGGTGCTACGTGGAGTAAGAGTAAAGGGAGTTGTCTGTGAACAATGTCGTAAGCCTGGATCTCAAGCACTGAATTTCCTTGTGAGTAAGAGATATCAGAGGGGGAAGACAACAGACATGGGGAGGGCAGCCTGGGAACGAGGCTTCACACCGTGTAGAGACAAGGCCACCCCATGAGTCAGGAAACAGCCCAAAAATCTGTGAAGGTGAAGCCCTGAGAAATTGCCAACTCAGGTTCTGTGTTGTCACAGATAACTGTAACTCCCTCCCAGGTCATATTCTGATATTTCATCATTTGTTGTCAGTCTGAATCAGGATGAAACATAGACACTTTTCACAGAAAGAAAAGGTCTGAAAATACCATTCATAAAACTACCTGACATAAAATAAATTCATAAAACTACCTGACAAAACTACCTTCCCGCTCCCCAGCTGGGTTTTCATAGCTGATGGTCCAAGACTTCCACTAATGCTCCCATCACCATCCTGGCTTTCCCTCCATCACCTCTTTCTCCCTTCTGTATCAGTTATGGTTTAAATGACTCTTGTTTGGGCATGAGAACAAGAGTCCAGAATTTCCAACAAGTCGGGGCCTGAGATGCTGATGTCCCGCTGGGGTTTACTCAAAACCACAGCAGGAGGAAAACACAGACCTGCAATAACAGATTTCTCAGACCTCGGACCACCACACTGTGAAATAATGCACCTTTACGCAACAGAGGGATTGATTCATCCACGAAATAGAGATGAGCGAGCGCTTGCCCAACATGGGGAACCATCTACTGCAAAGGTGAAAGGAGGGAGTGGGAAAGGATGGCTGCAAACAAGAGTTGAGCAGGCAGTATTTAGTGCTTTCTCAGATATTTTGACAGATCATGACTGTCACAAAAAAATGCAACTCCTGCACTTTGTGAGTGCTTCACATGTGCTTGTGCTCATGGTGAACTCACTGTCCGCTTTCCTGCTGGGTGTGCCGAGCCCAGTTAATCAGTAGGATGAGCACCACACCAGATCCATCCCCACCTAGTGAGGGTATAAAAGGGCCAGTCCCAGCCTGGTGGAGCACAACTTCACCTTCCTGCCTTCACCCCCTTCCTTGCTGCTTTATTCTTTCTACCGTTCTCACCTTGCTCACATCAGCTGCCATGTCTCGCCAGTGCGCTGCAATGAACCAGAGCAAAACTGGCTTCAGTGCTGCTTCCGCCTTCATCCCAAATGCCAGCAGCACCAGCTTCTGCTTACGTTCTGCATCCCAAGGTGGAAGCTGCAGCACCGCTGCTGGGTATGGAAGAGTTGCTGGAGGTTTTGGAAGCAGGAGCCTCTACAGTCTTGGTGGATGCAAGAGGATCTCCATAGCTGGAAGAGGTGGTGGCTTCTACGGACCTGCAGGTTTTGGTGCTGGCACTGGGATATCCTGTGGTTTTGGTGGTGCAGTTGGTGGCGCAGTTGGTGGCGCCTTTGGGTTTGGTGGTGGCATGGGTGGCCCTGGATTCCCTGCTGTCCCAGCTGGGGGCATCCATGAAGTCTCAGTCAACCAGAGCCTTCTGAAACCTCTCAACCTGGAGATTGACCCCAACATGCAGAGTATCCGTAAGAATGAGAAGGATCAGATTCAAACCCTCAACAATAAATTTGCCTCCTTCATCGACAAGGTGAGACATAAGATTTCTTGGTTATGCTGTGTTGATTCTTCAGTGGGGAAGCACAAGCAAGGACAAGTTATATCTTTATCAGAAATTTTGCTGCTCTTGTACTGCCTTTTCTAACATCAGCAGCCTGGGAATAAAACCTGAGGGGTTCCAGCTTTGGGACCATTCATCCCTCACATTAATGCTGAGAGGAGACCGGCCAACAGGGGGAAAATGGGTGATATAGGACGTAAGGAAGCAGAGTTTGCAAAGAGAGCAGGAATGTTAACATCAGATGTGCAATGCTTGCTTTCTTGTATAAATTGTCAGCTGTTCCCCAAGGGCTGAGAGCTCCCACCTTTCAGCAAGCGAATCCTTGCAGGACTGTACCTTGCCTCTCTAAGGAAAACCATCCTAAAATATCTCCTTTCTCTATCCAGGTCCGATTCCTTGAACAACAAAACAAGGTCCTGGAGACCAAGTGGGCCCTCCTGCAGGAACAGGGGAACAAAACAGTCAGAAACAACATTGAGCCCCTCTTCGAGACCTACATCAACAACCTCAGGAGACAGCTGAACAGCTTGCTGACAGACAAGGAGAACTTGGAAGGGGAGCTGAACAAGGTGCAAAGCCTTGCTGAGGACTTCAAGAACAAGTAAGTCCATCCATTTGTGGTCTGGAGAGCAGGGTGGGCTGTGACAGATGCAAGCCCTCTGTTGCATCTGTGCAATCAAACAAGGAAAGAAGGCCTTTTTGCTGATATAATCTTCTGAGTAAGGCCCAGGTTAAGTTTAATGAGAGACATATTCAGCCTCGCTTCCCCGTGGCTGAAAGTCACAGGCAGAAAATCATAGGGCTAAGAGACCAAGGTACAAAACTGTACATATGAAAAAAATAAAAGGCTGGTCCTGAAAATATGAAATAACTTTTGTACAAGCCTAGACCAACTCTCCATTTCCATCCCACAGATATGAAGAGGAGATCAACAAGCACACAGCTGTCGAGAACGAATTTGTGATCCTGAAGAAGGTGGGCGCACGCACGCTGTGCCTCCCAGCCCTGCACAAGCAGAGCAAGAAACAAGTTCTCCAGCTTTTCCTCTGCTTCTCTGAAAACCACTTCATTTTTGTGATATGTTTCCTCTTCTAGGAGGTGGATGCTGCCTACATGAACAAGACAGAGCTGCAAGCCAGGCTGGACTCCCTTATGGAGGAGATAGATTTCCTCAGAGCCCTCTATGAAGCCGTAAGCACCAGCGTGTACATCCCTCTCCCACTTTCCAATGTCCTTGCCTTCCTTTCCCACTTCAGAGGCTCAGGACTGATTATTTTTCACTCTGTTGCAATAAATAATTCAATGCTTTTTCCATTTCACCTGCTGTCTTAACCCTGCCTGAAACTGTCTTGGAAAAATCACTTTGTCCACCCAGGTCTACCCTCTAACTTGGGGGGTTTCCTCCCTCTGAGCAACATTCGTGTCTCACACCTGCGACTCACCGAAATATCCATTGCTTTTGCAGGAACTGTCTCAGATGCAGACCCAGATCTCTGACACCTCTGTCATCCTGACCATGGACAACAACCGCAGCCTGGACATGGACAGCATCATTGCAGAGGTCAAAGCGCAGTACGAGGACATTGCCAACCGGAGCCGGGCGGAGGCTGAGTCTTGGTACCAGTCCAGGGTGAGCGCCTAGGAGGGCTTCTGCAATGGGAAAATCACACTCCTTCCCCATCCACGGGGAAGCGGGTCCCACTGTGATTTTTATAACACAGGATGTCTTCAGATTTAATAATCCTATAAAGTTTGGAAGTGCTAATTTGGGATTGAGAACATACTCATACTTCTGAGTGCAAACACCCACATACCCACATTCTGCTTGGCTCTAAACCCAATATATTTTACCTTGGGTGATTGTTCCTCTCTCTGTGACAGTACGAAGAGCTGCAGGCTACGGCAGGCAGGCACGGGGACGACCTCCGTAACACCAAGCAGGAGATCTCCGAGCTCAACCGCCACGTCCAGCGGCTGCGGTCTGAAATCGACAGCGTGAAGAAACAGGTAAAGGGCAGTGTAAATGCGTAAGACTTAACGTTTCTTGTGGTCTAACCTTTTGGTTGTCCAGCCAACTCCAGGGACTAAAAATAAATGCATCTAAGTGAGTTCTGGATCAGGAATGAATATGACAGCATTTATCCCAGTGCAGTAACATCACTAAGAGTAACTTAATGCAATGTTAGTAAACCTAAGGAGATGTTAAGAGGTGTGGAGTTAGATTAAATCCAGGTTGTGACCTGGCTCAGAAGATGGATCAATTCAATGATCATTAAGATCACACCTATAGATGTTAACCCAAAGCCTTCTGCATCTAGACCAGGCATCATGGCCTCAGGGTACAAAGAACTCGTCTATGCTCTAGATAAGGAATGCACCCGCTATTTTTCCTCCACAGTGTGCCAGTTTGCAGACAGCCATTGCAGATGCTGAGCAGCGCGGGGAGATGGCCATCAAGGATGCCAGGGCAAAACTGGCTGAGCTGGAGACAGCCCTGCAGAAGGCCAAGACAGACCTTGCCCGGCAGCTCCGTGAGTACCAGGAGCTCATGAACATCAAGCTGGCCCTGGACATCGAGATCGCAACCTACAGGAAACTGCTGGAGGGAGAGGAGTGTAGGTGGGTGCAATTTTATATCCCAATTTCCAGAGGTGCAATGGAGTCGCAGACCCTTCTGTCAGCTTTAGACTTCCCACATTCAGAAGACCTGAACCCTTTTAAAAGGCAAGCAATTGCCCATGAAGATGAGCTAGTTGGGAAGATGGTAGCCTTTCGTGCAAACTTTCCAACATCCACCAAAAATATTCCAAGGAAATTCTCCTGCCTTTTCAACCAGCTCCTGTTCATGGGTTCCCCTTGAATTCTTACTGGCTCATTTTGCTTCCTAACAGGCTCTCTGGAGAAGGTGCCGGCGCAGTGAATATCTGTAAGTAACTTTTAAAGATATTTTGGCAACTTTTACATTTGTAACCCTGCCACTCAGAGCCCACTGTTTGTGGATGCCTCTAAAGAGAGTGTTTTCCTCTTGCAGCTGTGACCAGAACCGCTGTAGGAACAGGATATGGAAGTGGAAACTGTCTCAGCTTCGGAGGCAGCAGTGGTGTTGGAGACGGGGTCTGTGCTGGAGGAATGGGCTTCAGCTCCGGAAGCGGAGAAGCCACACCCAGGTCATGCGTGGTCAGTGGAAGCAATTACAACACGAAGTACATCTCCACCACCTCTTCAAGCAAGAGATGCTATTAAAGTCAGACATCAGCACTGTTAGCTAGCGTGTGCCAAGTTTTCTCATATTGTGTGCAATCCTTACCCTGTTACTTGCAAAAGATTTGGAAGTCAAAGCTGTCTGTCCTTATTTATATAAAACATGCCATGCTTCTGTTTGTTCTTTGACTCTGAAATCCTCATTTCCCAGTGTTTGTCTAATAAAAGGCACGTGGAATTAATTCTGTCGCATCCTCCTTTTAATTCCAATTACTTTATAGGACCTTGGGGAAAAGCATGATTAACGTAGCAGAGTAGAGCTGAAGGTAAACAGAAGTCATACACACAAGAGTTGAGACCTTTCCTTCCTCTGCACTCACTGCAACTCCACGGACATCTCTTATATCCAACAGGAACAGAGCAGTTGGATGTTCCATTCCCGTTTGTGTGAGCAAAGTTTTTTAGCATCAGTATCTTCCACAGGATGGGAAAATATCTACTCTCCCTAGCAGGCACTAGAGAAAACGTCCTTCTATCTTAATTTCTACATTACTGCATCTCAGCATTTTCATGGCACCTTGATCGCGCCCAAACCCCTGTAATCTTTCAAGGTTTTATGTGATGAGTCATGTAGGGATATAAATCTAGTTTTTTCCTAAGAAAGCAAGTACTTCAGCTCACGCTGTTCTGTACATGCACTAGCTGCAGGGGCTAATAAAATGCCGTCACTGCCATTACCATAATTAGAAATGGGAAAGCCCATTAAACCCCCAAACTCACCCTCTTTGGGAAGAATAATGTCCCGACATAGGCAGTTAAAGACCCTGAGGGTAAGGAAGGTTTAGTTCTCCTTCCCTGATCTCCTGAACAGCAGTAACGAGAGACAAACTACAAAAGCACCAAAGCTCGTATTAAGAAAAAAAAAAAATGTGCTGAGATTACCACAGCAGATTGTGCTGGTTCAGTCTCTGACACAACCCTGCCGAGTGACTAAAGCACTGGAGGTAAACGTGACGCACATTAAGTCATTTAGACTTCTAGCCTAAAGAGAAAGCGATATAATAAACCTGAGCTTTTCATTAATCCTCTAGATCTAAGCACAGTAACACACTACTGGAAAGGAAATGGGTCATCCTCTTCAACGCCTGCCCATCTTTCTCTGGCATGTCTGGATCGTATTTCCACTGACACCAGCAGAACTGGTATTTGGTTTGTTATTGAAACGCTGTCCAGCATCAAACAGCCATCTGACGACCTGGACTTTTAGAAGTCAGGCTGTTTTCTCTCTGGGGGACCATGTACTTTTAGCTATCTCATCATTCAGCATTTTGGCTAAGCAAAGCATCTAGGCTCCCTTTGTAGCCAACAGAAAGGCACAGGTGCCTCCCAAATTATCGTCTTTACCAGAAGTATGTCTGTGCCGATGAAGTGTTGCCTGCTAAGATGAGGAGTGCAGACCAAGACATCTAACTTCTTGCCTAGATCAGGACAGGTTGCTCCTACCCCAAGATGGCTGGCAATCGGGGAGCAAAGTCAGTTTTTTCTTTAGCAAAGCACATCAAACTGGCATTTTCAACATCCCTAGATTCCCTCTTGTGGCAACTTCAGTCCCATCAGCTTTAAACTAAATGGGCACTGACACCATGAACCAAGTTAAAAGTAAGCCCAAAAGGGAGCTTCCAGATGTAAATATGTTTTTTTTTCCCCACCAGTAATCCCTGCTCTGAAAAATACAGGTTAGAAAATTTGGTTAGTTTTGTAAGCCTGAAGGTTGACAGCCCATTGCACTAGCGAGTCTGGTGATTAACGGGTTGGGAAAGGTGGCCACGTGCCAGCATACCAAACCGATTAGCTCAGTCAACTGAGCGGTCCTCTGCGGACAAGCCCAGCTCTCCAAAAGGATAAAAGGAAGAGGGGACTCCTGATCCAAACTCCCAAAGATTTCTACTCATCTGCCATCTCACCTCATCATCCTCTGTTCTCGCCACTGGCGAACGATCGCACAGAAGTCAGTCGGCATTAGGTCAGGAGGACTCACTAAGAGTTTCAGTACTGCTTCTGCCACTATGCCTGTTAACCGAAGCAGCTTCAGCTCCGTGTCCATGTCCCGCAGCAGTGGTGGAGGCGTGGGACAGATCAGCGGTGGTTTTGGCAGCAGGAGCCTTCACAATGTAGGGGCAAACAAGAGGATTTCCATGAGCAGAGCGTATTGGTCTGCTAGACCAGGATACAGTTATGGGTCAGGTCATGGCAGGTTGGCATGTAGAGTTGGTGGAGCTGGGTTTGGATTCGGAGGTGGATGTGGCCCTGGAGGTATTCAAGATGTCACGGTCAACCAACACCTCTTGGTACCTCTTAACTTGGAGATTGACCCCAACATGCAGAGAGTGCGGCAGGAGGAAAAGGACCAGATCAAATCCCTCAACAACAAATTTGCGTCCTTCATCGACAAGGTAAGACACGTTCCACTTCATCCAGCCTGGCATGTTTTTCATTGCCTGTAGAGTAGGAACAGGATTGCTCTCAACATTGTAAATTTATTTCTAATTTCTTAATGCAAAGAGTTAAGGATTTTGTTCAGCTTGTTACCTCCGTATCCAGACTGTCTACACAGCTCATTTTGTCAGAGCTCTATAGACAGTCTGGATATGGTGCAAATTATTTTTCCAGATTTCTTTGCAGTTGAATGTTGTTCCTGGTTTCCAAATATTCCTACCAATGATCTTTCGATGACATGCCCATCTAAAGCCCACTTTAAATTACATAAAACAAAACCCCCCTCACATTAAAGCCCCCATCTCATGAAAAGTGAGGCAGGTTTTGAGTTGATGATCCCAAATGATTTAAATTGTTCTGATGGGTTTCAGGTGCGGTTCCTGGAGCAACAAAATAAAGTACTGGAGACCAAATGGAGCCTCTTGAAAGACCAAAAAATTGTGAAAAATAACCTTGAACCTATGTTTGATGTGTACATCAGCAACATGAGAAGACAGCTCAATGCTCTAGGAGGGGATAGGCTGCGGCTCAGCTCAGAGATGAAGGCTATGCAGGATGCTGTTGAAGACTTCAAGATCAGGTAAGCAACACACACAGAAAGAAACCTGTCCAGTTTTTCTTCACTCTATCTTCTTCCTGGATGAGTTAAAAGACCCAAGGCAACCCCAAAACTGTGAGGCCTCAGAAAGGACTAAAGTGACTCGGTTCCCCTCACTTCAGCTGCTGTATAGATGTCAGCAGCAGCACTCTACCCCTTGCAAGGCATATGCAATTTTTTTGCAGGGACAGGTGAACTTTTTAAATGTTGCAGAAGGCTCAGATGGTCAGACATCCACAGGAGTTCGGGAGCAGCTTCTCAAAAGCTTAGTCTATCCAGAGCTTAAGCTTCCCCAACAGTTTCCGCTCCTGTGCAGTCATTTTAATACAGACCAGGATGAAACCTGAATCTTAACAAGACTATTGAGCACTCTGAACACTCACATTTCTTACTGATGTGGGCTCCTTTCCAGGAGAGAAAAACTGTCTAAAAAGAAAGATTAACTTGAAGTGTGTGCTTAAGTGTTTTTCATTGTTTTTCTTTCCTTTTTTTTTTTTTATTATTATAATGTCCCTTAATATCAATGTATTGCATAGTTTTAGCACTTTGAAAAGTCAGGAGTTAGCTTCCACCCCGTGGAAAGCCACCGAAATCTTGGGCAAGGGTTTCAGCTCAGCTCATTAACTCTTTAGGCTGTTAGAAGGAGGTGTTCCCTCTCTCATCCACCCTTTGCACTTTGGAAAAACATCTATCAAGCATTAGTGTCTGCTACCATGCCCACAATGGATACACTGCTTAATGGATGTGAGTAAGTAAGGAGCTTAAATTGTCAATCTGGAACCAGAAAAACAAGAGATGAGAGGTAGGTGCAGGCTGCAATTCAAAACAAGGACACGTGCATTCTGCCAAAACCCCTCTGCTCTCCCTTTCTTGTGAGATTATGTGTCTGACACTTTCTGTCACCTTTACCAACAGTGCCTCTAGCCCAAAAATAGCATCGGAACAGAAACAACTGCCTTGGGGAAGAGAAATCGTCATCCACATTCTACTTTGAGACTTCTTTTTTATGGTTCTCTGTGCCTTCAGAAAAGAAACGTTTAACAGAGAAAAATCTGTCCTGTGTCAGTTTGGCCATGTAAGACCTCAGGGAAATCCGGATGGCTGCTACAAATCAGCCATCCAGCTTTCCTTAATTAATTTTAGGATGGGACAAATGACATTCCAGAGATAAATATCTTTCTCCATCAGCTACAGAAGGAACCTCAAAGAACAGAGCTTAGCCAAAATAGCCAAGTTCCAGGTAGCTGCCTTGAGATGAATCCCAGCCGTAAGCACAATACTGCTATTGATTAACTAGGTTAGAGTGTCCTCCTCCTGTTCTCGTCACAGGTCCATGGCGAAAGCAATTTTAAATTTTGAAAAGCAATGTCTAACATTGACAAAGACCCTTGAGAAAAGACCCTTGAGAAAAGACCCTTGAGAAAAGACCCTTGGGTGTACCATGACTTCAGACAAGAAATCCTTTGACAACCAAAGGTCACATCATAGAAGAGGTTCAGACTTGAATACTCTGCCTGCATCTGACATAAAGTGGCAAATATTCCTTCTGGCTCCAGATCAGGGAATCTTTGGGCAAAAGCTCAATGACATCACCCACACTGCTGGGCAGGGACCATCATCTCGCATTGTGGCAACAATGCCTACACCTACCAAAAGGATGTCACTGCTTCTGTTCCCATTTCCCAGGATTTTTTTCTTTTTACCTTTATTTATTTTAAACTTTGTGGATCCCAAAGTATTCTTCCTAATGTTTTGCTCTTCTGAGTCAAATACTAATTCGTATGGCAATTAGAAATTAGACGTATGCCAAATTAGTTTTCCTCTTCTACGTGGCTAAGAGCTTAGAGACCCACAAATCCATATACGGGCCAGGACTTTGCTTAATGGAAATTATTTTAAGAGTTGGATATTCCTGATGTGAAGAAATCTTCCCCCATGAAAGGGTCATGAAAGGCTAACCTTTTATTAGCTGCACGGACTCCTTCCTTTGAACTCCTGTCTTTCATCTCCCCCATTTAATCATTTCATTTGAGCTGGGCATCAGTCCATGGCTATTGCTGTTTTTTATCCTTTCCCAAGAGTGGGACCGCACGCTGCTGGCTGATCCAGACCTTGGCTTTCCTTGCCCAGGCCATCATCCTCCCTCCTCCCTGGCCATCCTCAGCCCTCCCGAAGCTACCGCGGGAGCTGGCGTCAGAGGTCCCGGCTCTTCTGACTAACCCAGGTGTGGCGGCGATGAGCTCAGCTACGGCTCCACCCAGCCCTCCCGGCCTGAGAAAATTTAGAGAGTACAAGGCTCCCATTCACAGCGAAAACTTCTGGGAGGACAAAACGTGCCTTTAATGAAGGCCTGTAGCTTTTCTAGATGGCCTCCTCCCACCACCTAGCCCAAGGGTGCTGTCTTTCTATCATAATCAGTGAGATATATATCTCTAATAATGCTACGAATAATATATGCACTGACATAGCAAGGACATAGCATTGTTAGGTAGCTATTTTTGTTGTTTCCTCCAAAGATCTACGCATTGGTGGTAAATGCCCCTGGGAACAGACTCTTTAGTCTCTCCACAAGCACCCTACAATGAACGCATGGAGGAGGGATTTCCATATGCCCATGGTGGACGGGGTGGGTTGCGCTGTGGAAGCTGTAAAGGGATGCTCATCTCCCCTTCCCAACAGGTACGAAGAGGAGATCAACAAGCGCACGACTGCAGAGAATGACTTTGTTTTGCTCAAGAAGGTGAGGCCCAACAACAAAGACGGGACACACTTTTTAAAGGCAAAACGCATTTGAATGCAAATAACCCTTTTTATCCGGCAGTGCCAAGCTGGGCAAAGCACTTAGCAAACGTGTAGTCATCCCTCCTTGAAGCAGAAACACCCAGTTATGCCAGTGTGTCAGTCCTTGGCAATAGCACATTCTTGTTTCAGGCCCCTCATCCAAAATTCAGGTGAGTCCTGGTCCCCCAGGTACCAGACCAGATCTAGGTCATCCATACCTTGTGAGGAGGTATGGTGACTACTCCACTAGATGCTCTGCCGCTTCTGCAGCCTTTCTGTATCCAATCCTACCCTCCACAGCCCCCCGGTCCCACCTGCAGGAGACACCATGAGAAACTCCCACTATTTCAAGCATTGTCCAAAATATCCGTCTGTGCACCGGCAAAAAAGGGAAATTCAGTGGCTTCTGACGTGTCAAAAATTGCTTAGATCTATAGACATCATCCCTCCCTCCCCCCAAAAAAAGGTGCAGGGAAGAAACCAGTTCACTCTTGGCTCTGTTTAAAGGCACAGAGGTCAAGAAACTCTTCAGTTCTGGTTTGTCGCCAAAGAGTTGTATTAAATGACAACTGGTCTTTGTACAAGGATGCAGATAGGCAAGGTCTGGTTCACTGCCTCTGTTGTCACGGTTCCAGGATGCGGATGCCGCCTACGTGAACAAGGTGGACCTGAGGACCAAGGTGGATGCACTGACAGATGAGATTAACTTCCTGCGAGCCCTCTGTGAAGCAGTAAGAATCTCCCAAATTTCCCAGTTCTGCTATTTCCCCCTTTTCCTGGTACCAACAGGACCGAACCAGCCTGAAAGAGCTGTTCGGAGCTGCAGTTCCTCCCCATTCCTACCCCTCTACCACACATTATCTCTGGGACAAGCACAACAGTGAAATATTTGGGACTGAAAACAAATTTGTTTGACTTACAGGAGCTGTCTCAGATGCAGTCACAGATCTCTGACACCTCTGTAGTTCTCTCCATGGACAACAACCGAAACCTGGACCTGAATAGTATCATCGCAGAGGTCAAAGCACAGTACGAGGACATTGCGAACCGGAGCCGGGCAGAGGCCGAGTCCTGGTACCAGAGCAAGGTGAGGATGTGAAAATTAACCAGGTGAGCTAGGAAAATTTTTGTTTAGCTTTTCCCAAAGGCTATTTTATACTGGAGAGTGCAAGCAGAGAGGACAGGGGAGTAGGGTGTAAAATCAAGTCGATTCGGATAGGATTTCATTTAGTTTCTTGGACACATGAAAATGCCATTTTGACAAGAGACAGAGGAGCATAAGGAGATAGAGGGAGGAAGGAAATATGCAAAAGCTCATGAGGAAGAGCTTGGACTGAGTACAGAAAGAGACAGAAGACCCGGTTAAGAGAGGATCAGAGCCGGGTCAATCTCTACCAATGAGTTCAAGCTCCTGCCCAGATCTGACTGTGCCCTGGTGTCTCATCTTCCTGCCCATCTCAGTATGAGGAGCTGCAGCTCACGGCTGGCCGGCATGGGGACGACCTCCACAACACCAAGATGGAGATCTCAGAGATGAACCGTGTGATCCAGCAGCTCCACTCAGAAATTGATAGTGTAAAGAAACAGGTATGGCACACAGGACCGCTCCAAACATAGGGGCACCTCCATCTCCACTACCTTGCTGCACCCTTGCAAGGATGCCTGGAAATCAGGGTCCAAACCCACCGAGCAGTTGCCAGACCTATTTCCACTTTTTGCAGTGCGCCAGTTTGCAGACGGACATCGCAGATGCTGAGCAGCGCGGGGAGATGGCCTTCAAGGATGCCAGGGCAAAACTGGCTGGCCTGGAAGATGCTCTGCAGAAAGCCAAGGCAGACCTGGCCCAGCAGCTCCGTGAGTACCAGGAGCTCATGAACGTCAAGCTGGCCCTGGACATTGAGATTGCAACCTACAGGAAGCTGCTGGAGGGCGAGGAGAGCAGGTGGGTGGCTCCCCCTCCAAACCAAATAATGTCCAAACCCATAGGTATTTTCACATTTGCCTTGCAACAAGAGAGGGAAGGACCACAAAACCTTGCAGAGAACACACATCCCTATCCTATGCAGTTACAGGTGTTATTTCAATTCCTGTTGGAATTGTCCAGCTATTCATCATCAGACCTTAACACCCCAGATCATTCTGTTATCCAGTGTCCCTGGTGCCAAACCGTTGCTTGAAATTGTCCTAAATAACAAGTCCTTCCTTCTCTGTCCTCTCTTTCTTCCAGGCTGGCTGGAGAAGGCGTTGGTGCAGTGAATATTTGTAAGTAATCTGGGTCTTAAGCAATAGATTGAGTATTCATTGAGATATTCCTTAAATGTACCTGGAATTGAGGATAAGACAATGAAAATGAGCTATGCAGCTAGTAGTTACCGGCACAAAAATGGAGTACACTTAGGGTTTTGCAGTGATCTGTGGGACTGGGGAGGCCAAAGAGCCTGATACATCTTTTCTCTGACCAGCTCTGAACTTGAAAGGTTTTGTACATTGAGACTGTCCCTGGGAGACTCAGATGTCTAAGGCCAGCTCTGCTACAGGATAGGAAGAAAAGCCAGAGAATAAGATGTATGAACTACAGGCAGCGGTAGACTGTCCAAGAAAAACCATGAATGTGTGAAACTAAAGGTTGAAATTCCTTCGTACTAGTCCAAAAAAACCTAACCCTCTGCCCATGGTTTCCCATCACAGCTGTGGTCTCATCCAGTAGCAACTACGGAGGTGGGAACACGTTGGGGCTGGGGTCAGGCTTCAGCAACAGGCCCAGCATGGGGGGAAGCGGTGCCAGCTCCAGCGGCGGGAGCTGCCTGGCCGGTGGATTCAGCTCTGGCACAGGAAGCAGCTCGAGCATGAGGTTTGCGTCGAAAAGCACCACCAAGAAGAGCTATCAGAGCTAAGTTGTGGTGGCACCCAGCTCATCCGGAGCAGAAGAGGTCGAGGCACCACCTCTTGCTGCCAGCACAAAGCCTATTAACACCATCCAAAGAACCATGCTTGTGACTTTCCCATTAGGGGAAAACATATTCCCAGTGCTACTTACTGGCTTGGGAGAGATGCCTCTCCAAGTCCAATTAATTCCTCTGCATAAAGCCTCACCCAGCTGACCAGAAGCCCAGCACTGCTTGTCAATGAGTAGTCAGCCTTCCCATTAATGGGTGCCATCGTTAGAGCTCAGCTTCCACCTTACCAGGGCTCCCTTTTGCTCCAGCACCCTGGTACAAATCCAGAGGAGATGCAGGACTTGGATTTACACCAGCGTACATGAAAGCAGAATGTGTCCCTTCACTTGCTTATAACAGAAAGCAGGAGGTGCGTTGAGACCACAGTCTCTTGTGCTCCCTCCTAACCAACCCTGCTCCCCACTGCTGGGCTTGCTCCCCCCAAAGGCTTGAAGAATTGAAAACAAAACGTCTTTCAATATAGAGGCACTTGCTCTGTTTCCCAATTCCTCTTGCATTGCTGTCGTTTCACTCCAGGGCGCTCTAGCTCTACCTACATCCAAAAATGCAGCCTTCATTTTCCATAGGTGAAAGGGGTTGGCTCTCTATAATGTTGAATTCCTCACCCACCCAGTATGTATAATTTAAGCCAAAAGACCACCTAACCTACAGGTTGCCAGACCTTGTCTCAGCAGCAAACCATTCTCGTTTCCACCAGCCAGAGTGAGCTTAAAGTAGACACAGAGGTTAAAAATACAGGAAAAACAGAAGGGAGGAACAGCAGGCTTTGGTAACATAAATTTTACATAACCTGGAAGAACATCTCTGTTTTAGTGCCTTTGTTCTTAGCCTGTTGGTTTTTTTTTTTTTTTTCTTCTTCTCTTTTTACGGAAGGGGGAGGGAGGCAAAGAAGAGGGTTGGAGAATTATGTGCCAAAATGTAACTAGCTCGTTTCCTCTCATCTTCTGCCCCCATTGAACCGTATGAGTTTTATGAAATTTCTTAAATAAACGGCAATCAAACTTATCATGAGCAATGTGGGTTTTCTGTGCCATTCCAAAATTCACCTAAAAGTGTAATTTTAGAATAAGGTTTGGAAGATTTGCCATAGGCACTCGCTGTCACTCAGAGCCTTCCCATATCCTCCTCCTCTCAGTCCCAGACAGGAGGGGGAACATTTAAGTGTATTGGAGACACGGGTCGCAGAGCAGCAATACCCAAGCACTTTGGGAAGTTTTCCAAGTTGCACAGCCAAGAGAGCAAGACCAGAAGGTGGGGCTGATTTCACCTGGCCATAAACACCTACATCCGAGCCAGTCAAAGGACAAAACCAGACACTTTTGGGTCAAACGATTCGTTCCCCGGTAACACCTCCCTCCCTCCATGGGACCGAAAGCGCTCTAGGCAGTTGGCTGAAGATGTCTGCATTGCAGGAGCACTGCAAAAGGTGTTTTAAAGTCAGGAAAGATGGATCCCACGCATCAGAGCTAAACTTCTGGAAAGGCTGGTTCCAGACCTGCAGCTTGTGCAGGGAAAACAGGAGGGATTTATCTCCATCCCCTCTCTGGAGCGGCCAAAAAAGCTGTCAGGCCAAGTGCTAAACAAGGATGCGATCCCCGGGCAGTGTGATGCTCCCGAGCTGAGGTTTCTGTTGGGTCAGCAGATCGAAGCCGGGCTGGCTCAGACAAGCTGGCAGTACTGAGCTCTGCTCAGGTCTGTAATTAAAAACCCAAGAGAGAGAAAGTGAGAAAAGAAGCCAACATGACTTCTTCCATTTCATGGAAGATGCCAACTATCACGTGTAGCAGCTGTTCTCCAGCATCCAGGGCCCAATCATGAAAGATGCTGAGCTCTCTGAACTCCATTTAGGCTGAGTCCCAAAAAGTGCTTAGCACATACAACTCCCACACAGCTTTACCCTAAAAAGTTGCGTGGCTAAATGAGGCAGGCCAGCTTTCAGGCTTGCATGCATGAACTTCTCTCTGATCCTCTTCATGGAGCAGAACATGTTCTCAGGCCATGGTGAATGCCAAGAAAATCACATAAAAGCAAATGCACCTTTAGAAAAGGTTGAGATTTTCAGGGCTAAGCCCTCAGTGTTATCCCACTGGAGACAAAAGAATTAAGAGGGTTTCCACCCATGGCACACAGCCCTTTCAATATTTCAGCAAGGATGGGACTGAAAATCACTTATTTAATTTTCTAGGAAAGACTTATCTGCCTTTCCTGCACCTTTGTCACTCTGAACCCACTTCCTTTGCTGAAAAATAAAAAAAATATATATAGTCCAAACTTACATTCACAGGGGTTTGCCAAACAATTTCACCAGAGAAGAATGACCAAGCCCAGTTCTCCTGTAAGCTATTGCCCATGGAGGACACTTCTGCAAGCGATAAGATGAGAGGTGTCAATCTGTCTGACCGGTGTCACTCACACTTCCCCCAAAACGAGGGCAAACAACAGACTCCCTCTTCAGGGCATTCAGTGGAGGAGAGAAGCACACGGGCAGCTTGAGAGACAGAGCAGCAAATCAGACTGAATTTCTCTCTGCAGGATCAGTGCACTCACTCCACCATCGCCTCCATCTGTTCAACCCTTGGCTTTGATTGCCCCGGCTGGTGCAAAGCTCTGAGCTGGAAAATCTTTCACTGCCTTCTCCTGCTCTCACACCCTGCTTTGCTGCACTGTTTTCTGCTTGTAGTTGCAGAGCAGCAGAGCCCTAGCACCAAGAAATACGCTTGCACAGGTCCATCTCCTGTCCCGAGAGAATTAAAAGATTGTTCTCTTGAGGCTAACAAAATTACAGAGGAAGAAAGGAAGAAAGGAAGAAAGGAAGAAAGGAAGAAAGGAAGAAAGGAAGAAAGGAAGAAAGGAAGAAAGGAAGAAAGGAAGAAAGGAAGAAAGGAAGAAAGGAAGAAAGGAAGAAAGGAAGAAAGGAAGAAAGGAAGAAAGGAAGAAAGGAAGAAAGGAAGAAAGGAAGAAAGGAAGAAAGGGTCTATTATAAAATTAGGATTACAAAAGGAGCAACTCTGGCTAAAGGCTCATGTAATACAAACCAAATCAGCCCCAGTGTTTGAATCCCTAGAATATTCCCAAGAGTTTAACTCAGATTCTTCTTTTCCCACATGTAAAACAAAGCAATGCTCCTTCCCTCGCTCCCAGTGCCCTGCAAACATAAAAAGATTGGTTCTGCTTCTCTCTTTCATGCTTACTATAAAAAGGAGAGGTTTGCAAATGCAGTTTTTATGGGACCAGGGATTCCCTCCCATTCAAATTAGAAACATGGCCTATAAATGAATGATAGGTGTGCACTTAAAAGCAGCTCAGGTCACTATTCAGCAAAAGAGACAAGTGGGATATTACCAAACAACCTAAGCTCATAAACATCTTTAAAAATGGTCTTTTGGGGCTGGTCGTGCAACCAAAGCCTGTTTTCCTGGGACGTAAAAAGGTGAAAGCTCTGCTTCTCATTGCAGAGGGTTTCTGGCTGGGTCAACTGGTGTGCATTGCCTCCTGCTCCTGCGTTCAGCTTCTCCCTCTGCCTTCATTCTCCTTCGAGCTGGTCTCAACATCTTGCCAATCCTACCATGCCCGCTCCGGAGCCAGGGGCAGGCGGAGTTTCAGCTCTTGCTCTGCTGTAATCCCAAGAAGTGTGAAGAGATATACCGTCAGCACCGTCTCGTGCTGGGGAGGTGGTGGTGTGGGGTACCCTGGGCTGGGATGCTTCGGCAGCAGAAGCCTCGGTGGCGATGCAGGCAGCAAGCCCAAGCTAGCAATCAGCGGCTGCCACCTACTGCGATATGGCAACAGCCCCTCAAGCATGAGGTTGGGCTATGGAGGTGCCGGCTTTGGCTGCAGGGTCGGTGGAGCCCTGGGGGTCTGCACGCCCACTGCCAAGGTCACAGTCAATGAGCACCTGCTCCAGCTGCTCAAGCTGGAGATGGACCCAAACCTTCAGTCTGTGAAGTACCAGGAAAAGGAGCAGATCAAGACCCTCAATAACAAATTTGCATTTTTCATTGACAAGGCAAGAGAAGAGGTGCCCGGCTCAACGGGCATCGCAGCCGCAGAGCCGTAACAAGCTGCTGTACGGCACATCCGAGGCAAGGAATGCATTTGCCAAACTGCTCAATAGCAACAGCAGCCAAAACTCACAGCCTGACTTTGCAGTGAGGACTCGTTTGGGTTTTATGAGGAGGACATTTTGCACCACCTTAGAGTAAAAAGGAGCCTTCAGTGGGAGCAAGAAGGTATTTTCATGCTCCAAGAGTGGTGTAAAGCAGTCTTATTGCAAATGACAATCAAGCTTTACTGTTACATGCAGAGAAGCGGATTCTCTAATGCCCCATTTTTATATCACTTGAACCCTAACTTCAGTAGAATTACCTCTGACTTACCCCTGGTGCTGAGTCTAACTCGGTGCTTTTTGCATAACAACCACCAAGACATTTTTCTGAAGAACCTTCTTATGAGAAGATGCTGTTTGAGAGATTTTAAATGCATGCCTTCTCCACTCACCTGATACTATCCTGAATAACTCACAGATGTTTATCTCTCAATTTGCCAGTTCTGGGACTGTAATTGTTCATTTCTGTGTCACCAGTTTAACAAATCACTATACTTTAAATGCTTTACTTCTGGGTTTCAAGTCCAGTTCCTGGAGCAACAGAACAAGGTGCTGGAGATCACAGGGGGATTTCTACAGGAACAAAAGTGCTACAAGGGCAACATCGAGCCAATGTTTGAAACTTATACTGGCAACTTGAAGAGGCAGCTGCATGTTCTGGGAAGCGACAGAGCCAAGCTGGAAACAGAACTGAGCACCATGCAGGGTATCATGGAAGATTACAAGAAAAAATAAGTTTAAAAAAAGATAGAAGCTCCAAAACTAGGGCTAGAACTGATCTCACCTAATTTTTGGATGGCAAAGGCTGCACAAGATGCAAGATCTCCTCCACATGTACATGTGTATGGCTTGCACCAGCAGTTGGTTTCCATGCTGAGGTTGAGCATTTGGAGGTGATAGAGGAAGATTAGAGTCATGTTCTTGCTTAAGCTGAATAATGAGGAACAAAGTGATCTTTTTTCTTCTCCTTGCAGGTATGAAGAGGAAACTCACTGGCAAACAGGCGCAGAGAATGAGTTTGTTATGCTCAAAAAGGTAGGAGCAGTTCAAACCAACTCAAACACTTATTCCGGGCTTTTAGTATGAACAGCAGCCAATATTGCTGGAAAGAGAGGGTGAGACTGCCTCTCACTCTCCAGAGACTCTAGAGGGACCTAAAGGCCAGCTTTTGGGAAGATTTAATTAAAAGAGTTGAATCCCACCTTAACTGAGTCAGTTTTAGCTGAGGTGGTTCACTTGGGATGTTTGTATACCCCAACAGGTCAAAACCTTTCCTTCTCTTCTCTGTGTCTAGTGATTTTTTGTCTTCTGCCTAAGAGGATAAGAGAGCGAAACAATTTAATAGCATGGTAAAATTTATGTCCTTGAAAAGAGCAGCCCTAAGAGTTTGTAATCTCATCACTTGCTGGCATTAAGCAGTTTGCTCTTTCATTTCATAAACCTTTGATGCACTTCAGGACGCAGATTGTGCCTATGTGAACAAAGCTGAGCTGGAAGCCAAGGTGGAGTCCCTCATCCAAGAGATCAATTGCCTGAGGAGTCCCTGTGAAGTCGTAATGGCTCTTCCTTTTCCGCTCCCCTTTCCTCCACCCCATGCCTCCTTAGGGGGCCTGTGGAGTTAGGCTCCCACAACCATCACTTAAGTTCATACAGATTTTTGGTGTTTCATGTGTACATCAGTTGATTGCTCTGGATTTCAAAGGTGTTATTCTTGCACTACACAGGCGAATCCTAAGGAATCTGTTTCAACTTGATGGTGAAGGTAGGATCCAGAGAGATTAAACCAGAAAATCCCTCTTCGGGTTTTTTGCAGTGAGCCTGAAGTCATGGTATGTGGAGCACACTGCATCTCCTTGTCTCCACACCATGGAGATCCGCAGGGAAAGCACCTCCGGTGCAGACAACTGATAATCTTGCTGTCGCCCCTAGGAAATCACTTAACTCCGACCACCCATTTCAGGCACCTCTGTTATTGTGCAAATGGACAACAGCCGAGGCCTGAACATGGATGACATAATCACTGATGTCAAAGCTCAATACGACGACATTGCCAAAAAAAGCCAGGCTGATGCAGAAACCTGGTACTATAGCAAGGTGAGTCATGACGACACTCACAAAAGTATTTATGCCCCACTTGTGCTAAGGACCCTGCTTAGGGCCTCAGATTTCCTAATTTGGGTTGAACAGGCTTTTTAAAGGTCTGTTTTCTTAGCCACCTGCTGTGTTTTCCCTATGTGTCATACATCCTCTGTTAATGCCTTCACACACAGAGCTGCTACTGTGTAAACAAGTCATTCGTGTCCCCCAGTGACAAAGGTTTTTGCCTTAAAGCTCAAGATCTGGGACTGTGGACCCAGAATCACATAGTAGGTTTAATTACTGACTCATCTCCTCACTCTGGTATTTATTTTCATCGCGTTTTCTCTCTCCTCAGTATGAGGAACCGAGAGAAACCGCTGGCAAACACGATGACAGCTTGCGTAATACAAAGAATGAAATTGTGGAGCTGAATTGGGTGATTCAGAGACTAACTGGAGAACGTGAAAACACCAAAGCCCAGGTAAGGATGACTCAGGGGCAATAATGTGTCAATCGCCATTCCCAGGTTGTGGCTTTCCAAAACTCCTCCGCTAGAGCAAGGGAGCAATAAAGCCAGTTTTGGTGAAATACAGGTCAGCTGCTCAACTCTAAGATTTGCTGGTAATCCAGAGTACAGAGTAAAATGGTCCATTACGACTAATAACTGAACAGCAGAGACCTGCAGTGAGAAGACAACATATACACCAAAGTCTCAGCTAGGAAGAGAGAATCATCCTAGAGTTGAAGGTTTATCTATAAAGTCTGAAAAGGTAACGAAGTGCAGGTGGATGAATAGGCAGACAGGCAGATTCAACAGCTCTGGACTATTCAAAGCACATGCAAATAAGTGGCAGTAATGAAAATCTCTTATCTGCAGAGCTGCAAACTGGAAGGAGCCATTGCTGAAGCTGAGGAGCACAGGGAAGTGGTTAGCAAGGATGCAAAGTGCAAACTCTCCGAGCTGGAGAAGGTAAAGCAGGGCATGGCCCGTGAGTACCAGGGGCTCATGAACGTAAAGCTGGCCCTGGACATCGAGAGCACGACCTACAGGAAGCTGCTGGATGGAGAGGAGAGCAGGTGGGTGCTCGTACAAGCCTGCAAGGAAGAAACAGTAACACATCTAACCCCACGACCACCTTTCACCGTCTGTCTGATGAGCCATCAGTAATTGCAGCAAATCCCACTGAGACCCAAAGTCCTAGAGGGTGACGCTTTCAAAGCACTTTCCAGCATTTATGGACCCAAATGCCTTACAAAGTCAAAAGCTCCTAATGAACTCAGGCTTTCCCCCCAAATGGAAAACCTTGCATGAATAAAGATGATGTCTTGTGTAGCCTCAGGTCTTATCAAGCCAAAGGTTCAGTCACGGTCGTGCCTGGCCACGTTTGCCACCCCAGACGAAATGACTGGGTACCTATTCACACATGGGCTAATTGAGGGGACAGAGAGAAAGCTCTTGGCCAGGACTTGCTCACACCTACACACACAGAGCCAAAGCAAAACCCTGTCCCTGCTTGGGCATGACACCGGACTCTGGAAAACTGCCTCACAGGCACGAGCTGAGCAGTCAAGTCATGGCAGGTCCAAAGCACCTGCCTGGCCTGCTGGCAGCTTCCCACATCCCCAGACCTCCCAATTACTGGCCCATTATAGGGACACACATTCAATATGGACTTTAGTTTTCACACATCTCCATTTTCCCCATCCCCCTAAGGCTGTGTGTAGACAGTGGCTGCCCTGTGAATATTTTTAAGTACCAGACAAATCCCTATTCCTACTAGTCCCCCAGGATCTCCCCTGTAGGATGGAAATCCTGAGCTGAAATGTTTTCTTTGCAGCTGTGTGCCAATCCCCGGGAAGAATCACACGCAATACTGACCCATACTTTGGTGGCAGCTACTCTTAAAGCAGCAGATCCCTATTCAGAAGCAGAGGTCTAGTGACGGGAGGAGGTGTCTGTGGCAAAAGCATCATCACCGGCTCTGGACACATCTGCGCTCCTTGTACCACCGCGGGAGGATACAGTGTTGTGAGCGGGAAGAGCTCCAATGTCAAACTCCTGTCCTCTACAACTTCCTACAGGTCAAAATACTAAAACAACAACAGGCATTGAAAGCAGGGTCCTCACTCCACCAGTTCATATCAGCAGCAGCCTGCTAGCAGCACACACAGAAAACAGATGGGGGATTTTAAAGCTTTCAGTCCAGTCCGTGTTGCTTATTCCCTGCAGCATTCAATACTGTTAGGAAACTTGCTCTTTTCATTACTTTATGCTGTAGTTTTACAAATAGGCTCTTCCCAAAGTTTGCCTGTTCCTCCCAGGTTGCGCAGGTCTAGCAAAGCCTGCGCAGCAATGCTATTTTAACTAGGCAGTGCACAGTTAGCACAGCGTATGTATTAAGGAGCCACTTATCTGGGTTAAAAACACTAAGCAATATAAGTTTCTGCTCCTCCAGTGTACAGACGTGATTGCAAAGAAAAGTTAAAAATCAAAGGGAGCAGAGAAGTCTTACCTAGAACATCCAATTCCTCTATGATGCTTGTTGTTTGTCTTTATCTTGGTTTTTTTTCTATTTCTCCCCAATAAACTGACACAGCAAACCTGAGATCACATGATATTGCTCCTCTTTTCAGAGTTACAAAACACACATTAACGACACAATTAAAAAAAAAAAGAAAAACTCAAACTCAAATCAAGGCCAAGGCCATCTCTCATTACCGTCCCCAAGAGATCCACCGGCTTTTGGAAAACGTGGGGTGCAGAGTTGGTCCATGGCAACAGGGTGGGGGTGAGGAGATCAGGTCACAACATATCTCACCCACCATGCTCCTCCCGTGTCCATCACTCAGTGAATGTCATACCCCTGGACCTAATCCCCTAAAATCGGGATGAAAGAGGGGGGGAAACTCCCTGGGGGCTGAAAATCACTGTGGTATGACAGACCTGCTAAAAGTGGCTACAGCCAGACTGCGTGAATGCAGCTGGGATGCGAGAGATCACAAGAACAGGAACAAAACCAGGGGATATTTTCCTGCTCTGAAGCCTGTGGTAGGCTGGAAGAGGAGGAATTCTCCCATCAAACAGTTTTTCCGAAACAAAAACTTTTTTTTTTCCCAAATTGAGATTTTTCCATTAAAAAAAAAAGTAACACCAAAACGTCTCATTCCCAACATGCTCAACCTGATTTGAACTATTTGGCTTAATTGAGCTAGCTCAAAACATTTTGGGGTTTTTTGGAGTCGGCTCAACAACACATTCAACTGCCTTTCCCTGTTGCATTGGAGAACCTGCAGCTTTATCCCCTGTCCCTCTCTCCTTTTGGGTCAGGCTCCCTGCAAACCCAGCTTCCTGCAACCCCTGTCCTCAGATTTCTGTCCAAAAGCGCTGTACAGTTGCATTTGGTGTCGGTCATCTCATCAAAAGCAGAAAGCATTTCCTAAGATGACAACGTAGAGAGAAGAGATGCAGCCAGAGAGCCATAAAAAACAACTACAGTCTGGAGCAACATGGTCTGACACATGAGGATTAACTCTAGATCTTCTCATGCCCCATTTCCCCCAAGGATGGCTGTGAGCCCTGGAGCCGAAGCGTCCAAGAGCTCCCAGATCCCAACAGCAAAGCTGGTAATTTTGGCTTGCAATTGTAACCAACCACCGAATAGGGAAGGGGAAAGAAATGCAGTAAACAAACCAAAATCATTAGTTTGAAACTTCCACCCTGCCCCTACAAAACACGCTGCCCTCCCACACAGCGACGCGGGCACCGACGCTATCCCTGTGCTTCCAAGGACCTGGACACACACGCATGTGAACAGCAAAGCCAGGAAAAGTCCGAGCCCTGACACCACAATGAGGGCACTCGCCCAACGTAGGAGGCGAAGGACCAAGCCTGGCCCTGCCCCAAACCAGGTGGGAACCCAACCTTCCAGTTGAGGGATGAGGGGAGGAGGAGACGCCAGTTTTCTGAGGACTTGGCCAACAAGTGTCTGCAAAAGCTACTATGTTCCAAGCATAGGTTTCAATTTCAACTGATCAGCAATTTCCCCCCAATAATTTACCACGTTGGAAAACACTCATATCAGCAACCTGCAGAAAAATCACCTTGAGAAATAGATTTGGCCCCACAGATGTTTCCCTGGCACTAAAACACGTTGCCTTTTTGTAGGCAGAACCAACAAAACATGGTCATTTACCACTAACCTGCCTGCAAGACTTTGTTCATTAATTCTCAGTAAATTCACATTTATTACTGATAGTTTTTATTAAATAGCAGATTGAATCACATTCTCCTTCAAAGCTCTCACTTGCAAGCTGAGGTACCAGCAAAACTTAAAGATCTCCTTTGACAGAAAAGCATTTTACATTTTCAAGGGCTCAGTTCCACTCCGTCCAACCTATAAAAAGGGGAACATGCAATTTTTACCGTGTCTCCTGAAAACAATTCACCCAGCACAACTCCCCTAATTTTTGTTGCTACTACACAAGACCTCTGACTTAACAGCATTCTTTCAAACCTTTATGGGGCAAATATGCTGCTGCTTTCTCTGCTGGTAAATGGGGCAAATACGCTGCTACTTCCTCTGTTGGTAAGCACAATATATGCTAAGTAGTTCACATTCTTTGCATCATAAACATTTTGTGGAAGTTTCATGCAGCCTCGCCCCATTTCCACACAAATAAAAGGAAGAAGGTGCTCCACTGTGGTCAGAGGGAACTGCACCCTGGAATCCACTCCCAGCACATCATCGCCTGCATCAGTCCGTCTCCCACCAGCAACCATGTCCTGCTGCTCCTACGGTGCCAGCTCTGGCCATGCCATCAGGAATTTCAGCTCTTCCTCTGCAGCTCTTCCCAGGAATCGATGTAGTTTCAGCACTGCCTCGTGTCACTGGGGTGGTGGCATGGGCTACTGTGGTTTGGGTTACTTCAGCAGCAGAAGTCTTGATGGTGTTGCATCCTCCAGACCCAGAAGAGCTGTTGGAAGATGTCCTCCTCCGAGACGTGGATACGGCTTTGCTGCAGCTGGCACGGGGTTCGGCTACAGAGGTGCTGGCTTTGGCTACAGGGTTCATGGAGCCTCCAGGCCATGCACCATCACACCCATCACCATCAATGAGCAGCTGCTCCAACCGCTCAGACTGGAACTCGATCCCAACATACAAACGGTGAAGTACCAAGAGAAGGAGCAGATCAAGACCCTCAACAACAAATTTGCTTCTTTCATTGACAAGGTGAGCTGGGAACCCCTCCTCAGCTCCAGTTTGCAGGCACTAGAGTTGAAGTGAGGTGTCTAGCATGGAAAGGGCATGAAATCCTTGTAAGACAACTCGTTTTAGACATTGAGGGCAACTTGCGTAAGGGTGCCAGTTGAGCACCACGGTGCTTATGAGCCACTGGGGAAGCTTCAGTGTACAGGCACTATTGGTCTGATCTCTAGGCCTGACTGCAGGGAGGGAACAAGCTAAAACTAGTTTCATCAGCCTTCCAGTTCCTTCCCATTCCTCTCTGCACATCCTCAATTTATTGCAAATCTCTCCTTTCTAGAAGTGCTTAGATTTTTGTGCATTTCCACACGGGTGGCCCAGAAACAGCCTATGCACAAATGCACACTGGATTAGGAAACACTGCATTCACACGTACCAAGAGCAGGAACACACATTTCACTGCTGTTGCATGGACACTGGCTCTCACAAGCCCTTAATCCTCATCTTGTTTTCTATTTTGCTTTCTGGGATTCAGGTTCGATTCCTGGAACAGCAGAACAAGGTGCTGGAGACCAAGTGGAGCTTTCTGCGTGGTCAAAAACACCGCAAGAATACCATCATGCCCATGTTAGAGACTTATATTGGTAACTTGAAGAAGCAGCTGGAAGCACTGGGGCGCAACAGAGCCCAGTTAGAAACAGACCTGAAAGCAGCACAGCAGGTTTTGGAAACAAACAAGAAAATGTAAGTAAAAACCAGAGAAATGTGAGTGCAGGGCTCAAAATGTTGTCCAGGATTTGTACACAGGCAGAGACCATGAACTTGTAGTAGATGGTTCCCAGAGAACTAGCGGGTAGATGGAGAGATCTACCAGGATCTCAGTATATAAAATAAGGTCCCAATTTACAGAGATATGCAGGAAACAGAGGATGTCCCTCTCCCAGGTTCTCTTTCTCTCCTTCCTAATTCAGGAATTAACATTTAGAAATGTTCAGCAGCTATTTGCTGTTGCAGAGGTCAAATAAAAACAGTTCTGCTGCAAATTTGTAAAGACACAGAAACCTCTCTGAAAACATGTTTGCTTTCCCATGGGCTATGGAAACAAGACCAAAACATCCCAAAATGTTGTTTGGGGAGAAGGAAAAAAATTAGGAGTTTCACTTCTCGAAAGAAGGCCTACAGAAACCCAAAGAAATACGTAATTGCGCTGAACTCAAACAAAATCTCCCATTTTCCCACACAGGTACAAGGACGAATGCAGCCAGCGGACATGCACCGAGAGTGAGTTTATTGCCCTGAAGAAGGTGAGCAAGGGGCTGTTTGAACTCTCCTCTCCGGGTCCAGGTCTTTGGGGTGCACGCGGTGATTTATTTCCCAAAAGCAGCACACAAAACGAGTACAAGCAGGAGCTGGTGCTTGGGTTTGCTTGAACTCAAATCAGCAGCAACTGCGTAATTGGGAGCTGGCGCACGGTCACAGTACCAGCACCGAAAGTCCCTCACCCCAAGGGTAGCCCTGAGTCTGCTCTCACTAACAAACTTCCTTCTTCTATCCCCAACGCGTCTCCAGGACGCGGACTGTTTTTTCTTAAACAAAGCAGAGCTGGAGGCCAAGGTGGAAAGCCTGAAAGAAGAGGTTGAATTCCTGAGAGTGTTCTACAAAGTGGTAAGAAGCCTCCCTATTGCTCCACCCATCATTTGCATTTCCCAGCTGGATTTTGAAGTTGCTTATCCCAAAGGACAGGGGAAGAGGGGGTAATGCAGGGCAGTGGTCATCGCTTGCAGTGAACGGTGAGACTCGGGAATTCATCTCTGCTTGGTCACTGCAAAGGGGGACAGAGTTGCACAATGTGGGTGACACACCATCTTGGGGCTGGACAGCACGGCCAGCATCTCTCTGACCAGCTCAACCCCATGTCGTCACCAGAAAATCCACCAGCTGCGGGCCCAGATCTCAGATACTTCCGTGGTCGTGCAGATGGACAATAGGGGAGATCTCAACTTGGATGGCATCATTGCGGACATCAAGGCTCAGTACGAGGACATCGTCCGTAGGAGCCAGGCAGAAGCACAG